>NC_064628.1:536833351-537134729 GCF_023864275.1 Schistocerca cancellata | reverse complement strand
GTGGAAATGGCATGGCAAGCCGTTCCACAGGACTACATCCAGCATCTCTACGATCGTCTCCATGGGAGAATAGCAGCCTGCATTGCTGCGAATGGTGGATATACACTGTACTAGTGCCGACATTGTGCATGCTCTGTTGCCTGTGGTTCTGTCAGTGTGATCATGTGATGTATCTGACCCCAGGAATGTGTCGATAAAGTTTCCCCTTCCTGGGACAATGAATTCACGGTGTTCTTATTTCAATTTCCAGGAGTGTATTTTGAATAAATTATTTGTGTTAGTACCCCTTTGTTCCACTACTCCTAAACAGAGGAATGTGGTTTCGTGAGGGCGAGTAATTTAGAATTTCATAGCCTTGGTATAGCTAAGTAACTTAAGGATATTTAATAAAGGAAAGTTTTTAGGTCCAGACAGTATACATATTAGGTTTCTTTCGAAGTATCCTCATGAAATAGCTCTATTCTTATCAGTAATGTACAACCAAACTCTCGACAAAAGAACCCTACCTAAGGACTGCAAAGTAGCACAGGTCATACCAATACACAAGGGAAGTAGAAGTTGGTTGGTTCAAATGGCTCTGAGCACTATGGGACTTAACATCTGTGGTCATCAGTCCCCTAGAACTTAGAACTACTTAAACCTAACTAACCTAAGGACATCACACACATCCATGCCCGAGGCAGGATTCGAACCTGCGACCGTAGCGGTCACGCGGTTCCAGACTGAAGCGCCTAGAATCGCACGGCCACATCGGCCGGCGAAGTAGAAGTACTCCGCTGAATTATGGTCGCATAGTGTTGAGATCAATGTGTGATAGAATTTTGAGCAGTTACTCTGCTCAAACAACATGAAAGACATCGAAGAAAACGATCTGTCGACACTCAACCAGGACGGATACAGGAAATATCGTTCTTTGTGAAACACAACTGGCTTGTTATTCACACGAAATAATCAACACTATCGTCAGAGGACCTCATATTGATTCCATACCTGAAGATTTCCAGCAGGCTTTTGACACCGTTCCTCTTGAACGGCTTCTAATCAAATTGTGTGCGTGTGGAGCTACATCTCTGTTGTGCTTCAAGATTCGTTGTTTCTTGTCAGAAAGGTCACGGTTTATAGTACTTGACGGACGTCAATAAATGAAACAAAGGTGATATCTGAGAGTCCTCAAGGAAGTGTAACAAGATCTCTGCTGTTCCTAATCTACGCTGAACCGCCAAAGAAACTGGTATAGACGTGAGTATTCAAATACAGAGATATGTTAACAGGCAGAATACGGCTCTGTGGTCGGCAACGCCTTTGTAAGACAAGTGTCTGGCGCAGTTGTTAGATTGGTTACTGCTGCTACAACGACAGGTTATCAAGATTTCAATGAGTCTGAATGTGGTGTTGTAGTCGCCGAACGAGCGATGTGGCACAGCATCTCCGAGGTGGCGATGAAGTGGTGATTTTCTCGTGCGATCATTTCGCGAGTGTACCGTGAACGTCAGGAATCCTGCACATAAAATATCCGACATCACTGCGGGCGGAGAAAGATCCTGCAAGAACAGCACCAACGACGACTGAAGAGAATCGTTCAACGTGATAGAAGTCAACCCTTCCGCAAATTGCTACAGATTTCAATGCTGGGCCATCAACAAGTGTATGAATCCATGTACCCTGCATGCCAGCAAGAGACTGGCCAAGCTGGTGCAGGCTGTGTGATGGTGTGGGGTGTGCGCAGTTGGAATGTATATGGGACCCCTGATACGTCTAGATATGACACTGAGAAGTGTCACGTATGTAATAAGCATCCTGTCTGATCACCTGTATCCATTCATGTCCATTGTGCATTCCGACGGACTTGGGTAATTCCAGCAGGACAATGCGACAGCCCACCTGTCCATAACTGCTACAGATTGGATCCAGGAACAGTCTTCTGAGTTTAAACACTTCCGCTAGCCACCATTCTTCTCAGACATGAACATTATTGATCATATCTGGGATGCATTGCAACGTTCTGTTCAGAAGAGGCCTGCACCCCCTCGTCCTCTTACAGATTCATGGACAATTACCTCCAGCACTACTTGAGACATTAGCCTGCTCCAAGCCACGTCGTACTGCGGCACTTCTGCATGCTGGAGGGGGGCCTACACGATATTAGACAGGTGTACCAATTTCTTTCGCTTTTCAGTGTATATTAACGATTTAGGAGACAAGCTCACCAGAGCTCTTAGATTTTTGTAGGTGATGCTGTCGTTTACCTGGTTAACCGAGTAGAGATACATAGTCTGCTCTAAGGAACATTTTACCGGCCGGCGTTCAGAAAATCTATAGCCGCGTCTGTCTGAGTACAGGAAGAGATACGAAGCGTGGGTGGTTTCCTTTGAGTACATGCCCGATCAGAAATCACTTCTTTCTTCACTACTTCATACTTGACCGTCAGCCCTCGGGAAGAAACCTGATGTCCGGGAGCCACCATCGCCTGACAGCGCCGCTACCAGCCTGCCGCGACCTGAACTGGTGTATCAAGGAAACAGAAATTTCGGGCTGATTTGCACTTTGCCGTTGACGAGGGGTGTTGGTGTTTCACCAAGAACTGATTCTAAGGTTACTTCAAACTCCACCTACACTTTACTGTGGTGAGATCGAGGAGCAAATACAGGAACGTTGTTTATGCCAATTAAAGACTTTTGTAGCATCCGATTACTACAGGCTTGATTTTAAAAAAACAATCTCCGAACACATGTACAATGTTTTTGTGTGTTATATTCCCAGCCTTTTTAATTACTACTTACTTCACTAACGGAGTTATCAGAACCTTTCCCATAATCCAGATTGTCTGATGTGCCAAGATTTTATAATATTAGTATTTCCACTGTTTCGCAATTGTTTTGTGTATAACATTATCCAAATAACACGAAGTAATCGTGATTCTCGTTTCATTTAATAACCATAGGATTTCCAAATCATTATTTTGGAGGGTCTACTAGCGTTTTGTCAGCGTTTGCTTAGGATTATTGATTCGCTATTTTCGTGGATGATGAGTGAACATATGTCAGATACAGGGCCCATTCACCTTAAAAACAACGAACGCCACGCTGCACCTTGATGAAACAGCAGTCTGCACCTTATTCTCTAATGCGATACAATGCCGCACATTAGATTTGTCCACACCATACTTCTTGTCAGCTTCTGTATTAGACGTCCTCTTTGCGTAGCGAATAAAGGAATATGAAATTTACGTTATTACGGCACAGAGTTGTGAAGTTTGTTGATAATTTTCTTTTGAAATTACCACTCAATAGTGAAGACCAAATTTTAGTCTTTTGTTAGAGAAAAACTGTGCCTCCCCTGTCGTGTAAAACAACGGAACTGTGATCTCGATAATAGTCATGACCTAAATGAAACGTCGATATTCGATGACGGTTACACCGTTACCTCATATAGAACCAGTTCTGACCTAGCACTACAAATGAAGTTTCTAGATGCGAAATATTTTTACGTCCGCTCAAATTTGGTAGCCGAATTTTGGGGGCAAAGGCGCGGTTTGTATTAGGGGCAGTATGGTATTCATAATTATGTACTTAATCACGCAGACAATTTTTTAAGTTACCGTCAACGCCGAGATAATTTTTTCAGAGTGTGCATAGAAGTACGCACACAGCACACGAAACAGAAACGTCGAAATGGTTGAGCCTTCTTGCAGCCGTGTGTACGTTATTATACACTGAAGAGCCAAAGAAACTGGTACACCTGCCTAATATCGTGTAGGGCCCCTGCGAAAACGACGTGGCATGGACTCGACTAACGTCTGAAGTAATGCTGGAGAGAACTGGCACCATGAATCCTTCACGGCTGTACATAAATCCGTGAGAGTACGAAGGGGTGGAAATCTCTTCTGAACAGCACCTTGCTTGGCATTCCAGATATGCTCAATAATGTTCATTTCTGGGGTTTGGTGGCCAGCGGAAGTGTTTAAACACAGAAGAGTGTTCCTGGAGCCACTCTGTAGCAGTTCTGGATGTGTGGGGTGGCGCATGTCCTGGTGAAATTGCCCAAGTCTGTCGGAATGCACAATGGACATGAATGGATGCAGGTGATCAGATAGGATGCTTACGTACGTGTCACCTGTCACAGTCGTATCTAGACGTATCAGGGGTTCCATATCACTCCAACTGCACACGCCCGACACCGTTACAGAGCCTCCACCATCTTGAACAGTCCCCTGATGATATTCAGGGTACATGGATTCATGATGTTGTCTCCATGCACGTACGCCGGCCGCTGTGGCCTAGCGGTTCTAGGCGGTTCACTCCGGAACCGCGCTGCTGCTACGGTCGCAGGTTCACCTCGGGCATGGATGGGTGTGACGTCCTAGGTTTAAGTAGTTCTAAGTCTAGGGCACTGATGACCTCAGATGTTAAGTCCCATAGTGCTTGGAGCAGTACCCGTAGACGTCCATCCTCTCCATACAAATTGAAACGAGACACGTCCAGCCAGGCAACATGGTTTGAATCATTAACAGTCCAATTTCGGTGTTCACGGGCCCAGGCGGGGAGCAAAGCTTTCTGTCGTGCAGTCATCAAGGGGACACGAGTGGGCCTTTGGCTCTGAATGCCCATCTCGTTGATGTTTCGTTGAATGGTTCGCCCGGTAGCTTTTGTTGTTGGTCCAGCATTGAAATCTGTGGCAATTTGAGGAAGGGTAGCACTTGTGTAACGTTGAACGATTTTCTTAAGTCGCCGTTGGTCCCGTTCTTGCAGGAAGTGTTTCGACCGCAGTGATGCCGGACATTTGATGTTTTACCGGATTCCTGATATTCATGGTACACTCGTAGGTAGTACATCGGAGATGCTGTCTCATCACTCGTGTGCCGACTATAACACCACGTTCAAATTCACTTAAATCTTGATAACCTGTCATTGTAGCAGCACTAGCCGATCTAACAACTGCGCCAGACACTTGTGTTATATTGGTGTTGCCGATCGCAGAGCCGTATTCTGCCCTATTTACATACACCGTATTTGAATACGCATGCTTATACCAGTTCCTTTGGCACTTGAGTATATAATTAACGTGACCTAATAGCAAAAGATTACTGTCTAAAGCTGACACTGCTCCGTCCCTAGGAAATATTTTCCAGAATTGAATGACGCGACGTAAGTTTTAGCTGCAAAAAGTGCTAAGTAGTAATACTAGTAGTAGTAGTCGAGAAATTCAACGTAACACGACACATACGAGGCAGGCTATAGACCGTTAATTAATACAGTAGCACGCAGTGGGACAGCGTAAGTCAGTAGCTGACACTGCCCTCTCTCGACGCGACAATCAGGCGATCAGTTATCGCGCTGGGACCAGACGAGGCGGCGGCCGTGGCCGCGCGAACACCTGTCGCAGCTTCTTGCCGCGCCGGGCCACTCGCGCTCCGGCACTAATTTAGGACGTTGCCGCCGCGGTAATGACGTAGTAACAAAGTGTTTGTGTGTTTTTACGGCGGCGGTGTAACTGTAGTGCAGGGCCGCATTCCTTCGCCGTGGCACGGGCGCTGCAGCGGCCGACTGTCCACTGAGGGAAGGCCGTCAGACTGCCTGACTCGGCCCGCGGCCAATCCGGAAGCTCTGACACCTGCTGTCTCTGTCCAGCTATGATCTCATTAAATCAGTTGCCTTCTCTCATTTGACGGCCAAAGTTACGACGTCGTCCGGACAAGTACTGTTTTCCATGCAGTCACTACAGCACACCAAGCTCTGCAGCAATGTGAAATCACTTTCACGTCTTTGTTTCCTAGAAAAATTACGCAAAAATTCTGAAGTGTACGTACATTATAGATCTATGGAGTGTTTCACAATACATGTTACACACTTCTAGAGGTTGTGGAGGGGACTCAGTAGATCACGTTTCACGTAGGAACCCACGTCCGGAAACGTCATTCAGCCACATTACAGAGCGTCAGTTATAGGCGCCGGCGCCTGGAATTGTGTGTATATACAACGGTATTCCATGATGATATTAAAAACTTTCTCGGATGATGAAGAAGGATAAAAGTATCAATTTGAGGCAAGGGCCCTGTACCGAAAACGAACGAGTCGAAAGCTATAAACGAAAACCGTTCTGATACCTGTGAAAGTGGAATACATGTACTGGTACTGGTGTTGCTAGAGTTGTAGAACAGGCAACTTTCAGAGGTGATAGTATGGACCAAAAAAAAAAAAAAAGGGAAAAATGTCCCTTAAACATGGACTATAAAGTTCCTAACCGAGGAGTCATGAGCTACAGTGAAACGTAGTAGACTGAACAAGTGCTCATAACTCTTAAGGTATTCATTTTAGAGGCCTTGCTTACTGCACATTTCTTTACCACCTCGAAAAGTTGTCTGCCCTACAATCTTAGCAACAACAGAACCAGTACATGTATTCCACTATCAGAGGTGTCACAACGGTTTTCGTTTATAACTTTCGACTCGTTCGTTTCCACTTCAGGGATTCTTACCTCAAATTGATTCATCTATCCTTCTCCATCATCCTAGAAAGTTTGTAACATCATCACGGAATTACCCCGAATATACATATATTTACAGGCGACTTACAGGGAACGACACATATAACTATCGCACTCTGTAGCGTCGTCGGATGACGTTTCCGGACTTGGGTTCCTATCTAAAACTTGATCTACTAAGTCCCCTCTACAACTTCTAGACATGTGTAACATGAATTGTGAAACACCCTGCTTATAGTTTCTCTCAGCAAGACAAAAATCTTTTCTCAATCTTAATTAGAGACAGAGCTATGTCCTTTTTTTTAAGTAAGCGAAAATTTTCGGAACTCGAAATGTTTTCTTCTCGAGAACTGGCATGCGCGACGCTTTTCGCAGTGAAAGGGGCGTCACAGGAGGAGCTGACATGCCAGGCTCCCGTTACTGTACTGCTGGCGTTATCAAGCCAACGCACTAGCTGTCAAATGCCAACTAGTTGAAACAGGAGTGTAACATGACTAAAGGGTTCTTGTGTTGAGAGCATAGGCATTCCCAAAAAGAGAGGGAGGGTGGTAGGGGGCAGGGCACCAGAGGGGGCATTATTCCCCTCTTGGAATCTGGACGTCAGGATTTTTTTTTTATTTCAAACTTCTATAGCATTTCTCCTCGTAACAATGATTGCCTGTTACTAATCCACAGATTTAGAATTGATGAACGATGTCACAACCTTGATACCGTAACAGGTAAAAAAAGTATCACACTCAGAAATTTTTCCGAAGCTGTAACTAGGAGTTGGCAGCCAGAACCAGCCAGAGGCTTGTGACATCGTATGAACAAGTATGTCCAAGCTCTCAACGTCCCGGCAGCCAGCGACAAATGAAGGGAGGGTTGTGCTGTGTACATGACTACAGCCGTGCCAAACACAAGGACACGTCAGAGGAGTTGCTCTAGATTGGTTCTTAATGTGGTATGGTCGAAGAAAGCGACTTTTGTTAACAGCATAAATATGGGTCCGTGCACGACCCGGAGGGAGAACAGATCTGCATTAGTACGATGACACTACCCCAGCGTCGCTCGTCATCCAGTCTGAGACTTTGAAGAGTTGATAGCCTCAGCACGCCGCCGTTGACAACGACATAGATTCTGAGACATAGATAGCTGACTTATATCGGCACGAGTTCAGAGTTAGACATAGAATTAGCTAAGCAGGACATAGCACTGGAGTAATGCCTGTAGTAGAGTTCCATTATCATGGAACTTCGATTTCTGTCGTGCTTGATTGAGATTTAAGTACCTTAAAATACTTTAAGCTTGCTGCCGAAACGCTGTCAGAATACTACAAGCAGCCTACGTAAATTCCTCTTGTCGATTATATTGACCGAGGTAAGACCCCCTGTCTTTTAAAAGGTGTCATTCTATCTCCCTCTCGGGACACTACACCGCAATCAGAAGTACTGTGGATTTACCAGTTACCATATAATGTGGTGGCTACGTCTGACTTATTTTTTCTGTGTTTATTCTACGTAATTAATTTCGGTCTATAAAACTGTATTCAAGACCGAAATACAAGCAATTTTGAAGTCAAATGGTTCAAATGGCTCTGAGCACTATGGGACTTAACTTCTGAGGTCATCCATCCCCTAGAACTTAGAACTACTTAAACCTAACTAACCTAAGGGCATCACACACATCCACGCCCGAGGCAGGATTCGAACCTGCGACCGTAGCGGTCGCGCGGTTCCGGACTGTAGCGCCTAGAACCGCTCGGCCACTCCGGCCGGCTTTTGAAGTCACATCGAGCCAACATATGTAGATATGATGGAGTCAAAAAGTAACAACGCAGAAAAGCTCAGTGGTTTTATTTAAAAGTGTGAGAAACACTAGCAGACTATTCGAACAAACATGTTGACTCTATATAACGTCTTAAAGGTATGGAATGGATATTTAAAATAATAATAAAAATATCTTTCCTGGATTGTTGTCAACTTTTGCTACAAATTTGTCACAACTAATGAAGCTGGATTTCTTTGGTTGTCATGCTGTTCACAAGATACTATGCCGCTTCCTTGTTGAGGCGGTGTATTCGATTTTGTCCTGCAGTCGAGGCGGATGAGCCGAAGTAACGTCCTCAATCTTATCTCTTATGCCTCTTTCTACAGTTCTCATCAAGATGCATAAAAAAACTGGTCCAACACACAGGCGCGTGCTCTCGGCTCTGATTCCCAGGTATCAGAAACTTCTCTGCAGTACAAATTCCCAACATCCCTCCTCAATGTCCAATAGGACGTACACTCCCCAAATCGTACAGTTTATTCACAGCAGAAGTCTATCATTTCTCTGTGGATAAACAAGACGTTTGAAGGCTTGCTAACTCCACAATCCATTTTACATGGCAGAGCTATTGCAGCAGTCTCTAAAGAAGGCTGTGAGTGTATTTATTTGTGCCCCCAAACGTATCAGCTGGGAAGAAAGGGAAAAAGTATGTAGTTTCAAGGACCGAAAGGTGCCTTCTCGATTAAGTGAGAACTTATAAAAACCTACGGGGTGCAACAAAGCCGAACTGGATATATAGAATGATGAATGCTGCAGTCCAGTTGGGCGTAGCTGCTACATAGTATGTCCAACTGGGGAGAGGAGGTCTCCCTTAATGCAAACTTAGACTAATATAAGTCGATTCTAGCAGCCAGTTTTATGTGTGCGTCCTTTTTTTGAGGTTTCCCACATTTGTGCTCTCGAATTCTGGCCCTGGGTGCCATTATACCGAAACAACCCAAATAAATGTAATCTTTTGAACACAAATTGTTCAACTTTAAATGTGCCAGTCATTATTAAATAATACACAGCTTTACAAAAAAAAAACGAAGCATGTAGAAGACATGGTCGAAAATCAGTGTAACATCGTACACGTACACACCATCACTGGGTACATAAAGTTAGGGTTGAAATTCTCTGTGACTTGCTGAATGGCCACCAGAGTTAATTAGTGTTGTTCGTGTTAAGTGTTGTTACCAAGCGGTGCTAGATTATGTAAGGGGCAAGAGCAGCGTCAGATGTTGAGTGATTACTGTGGAAAACACAGAGTTGTCGCATACTTGTGTGAGACCGCGTTCTCAACACTTGACAGAGTTTAAAAAGGGCCTCTTTGTAGGTCTCCACTTGGCCAGCTGGTCGAATCGCGCTGTATCCAGATTTGTGGGGTATTCGGATGTAATGGTGGCCCAGTGTTGGGGTGCATAGGAGTGTGAGAACTGGTACAGCGCCGTCAAAGTTCAGGATGACCACATCTGACGAGCAGCAGAAAGGAGCACTGTATTGCGCAGGACGTCTTCAAATCGCGAATAGTAACAGGTGGAAGTTAACATCATTTTCATACACACGCATCGTCTTCCATTTCTTTGGGAGCAGCCTAGGGCAAAGGCAGTCCGAACGGATTAGCAAGTTTCGTGATAGGACTCTTTCAGCATCTAAATTGGTTGCTACTGTACAATAACACCATTTGAATCGCAAGCATCCGCATTAATGATTCCACTAATAGCAATGCGGTAATCTCATTGAGCTGCTCGTATCTTTCCTGGTCGCTTTTCAGAACTCATGGCTAACATCTTCCATTCTCTGAATTCATACCATTTCAGCAACTCAACTCATAGCCAACAGCTTCCCTTCTTTGAACTCATCCGGTTCAGCAATTCTCGCTCTCTCTAGGGACTGGACGTATTCGTGTTTAGTTTCTATTGTGTCTTCGTATATTTTATATGTCATTAATTGTCTTACATCAAGGTGGCAGCTCGCAAGGTCACTCAGAATAGCGAGTGTATTCGATAAAACGTTGTACCAGACCTATCTCACATTTATTTATTACTTTTCAATACAACTGCAATTAATTCCAATTACTGGCTGTTACTGATCTCTAGTTTCCTCACTGTCCCCTTTCTTTATTTACGTCATCTGATTAGGCGGCGAAGCACTTGCAGCAGGTGAAGAAGATCAATGTCTTCGCCGTCTAGCGACAGAAGACTACCAAGTGAGTGTAACTTCCTGGCTGCTAGCGAATCAGTGACAGGCAGTTAGTTCCCTGTATCTATCCACTGTAGCTTCGTATGTGACGACGGACAAGGTACCTACTCCAGCCGTTACAAGATTATCAGCAGTCGTAAAATGTGCATCCTCTTCCCATTCCTCACACACAATTACACCTGCTCTATTGTGACGTATCAATAACAAACAATGATTATTATAATGTGTGATGCTGCGTCTAGGACAATTGAAGCCATCAGCTGGAATCTGACTGAATTGATATATCATACTATGTCGTCGTCCTTGTGATCACTTGTCACTAATGACTTCGTCGTAGACAGGACGTTGAACCCTAATCTTCCTTTTCCTTGGGTCAGTTGGACAATACAGGTGCCCTCAGTCGTGCTGTATCGTTTGAAGCTTGCATAGATAGATATATCCAGTTAGATACTCCACAATACCTTCTCTACCTCTGTGGATAAGGTACGTTTCTCAGCTATCGGACTTCGAGGAATTCCGAGTTATTCTGTCTCTCTAATATGTTTGAAGGGTGTCTACATGGCGCACGACATTCGTGTGTAGATGTTCCCTGGCACAACGGCGGCTGCATGGCCATTATGATTTGTTGTTGCATGAGATGGCACAGCCATGGCGAGTTACAGCATTCGGCTGCCATATTACCTTTTTTTAAGAATTTTTACGTTTTAATTGATCCAATTTACAACGGTAACGAGCTATGAAAGTAGTAATGAACTCGGCAGCATGTATAATTTTGAACAAGAATTTCTGACTGTTCATAGTAGCGTATGACTGCGCATTTCTAACTTCATTTACGGAGATTGCTTGGTCGTTAGAGATGGAATGAAGCTCTATGTTTGTCTGAGGAAGCTGTATTGTTCACACTGGTTGACTGGGAAAAATACGCGTCATTTAGATGTGCAGGTATTTCTTTGACGTTCTGAATGCGAGGACGTGACCGTTTGTGCGTGTAAGAAGTCCGGGTGGCAACACAAACAGCATGAGAGGTAAAGCTGCCCTCGATCCAAAGGTTGCAAACTACACTCCACAGGGTGAACCCTACCTCCAGCGATAAATTTCGAAAATCAGTTAGGGGTATTTTATGCTTATTTTGGTATAATGGACCCCTGATCTCTGGTGGTTCATTACAGACTAGTAAAATAATTATAATTCATTTAGCTTATCACCCCAATTACTTTTGTTTCTGTGAAAACAACATTGTAATTGCCAAGATGTACAAAATAGAACACTGAGTAGGGAAACAATCATCACACAACGGAAAATTACTGTGATGTGGTTGCCGTTGCAGCGGGAACAACTCAGTGAATCCATACAGGAAGTGCATATTGGCCGACATTCAATGGTGAACTTACGCAGACTGCTGTGTATCGCTGTTAACTTATCACTGACATTTCTGGAGAAAAATATATTTTTATTCTGGCTCCAAGCAAAATCGACTATACATCCAGCAATATTTATAACATATCATAAACATTGAGTTAAAGCAAGCTGACAAAAGGAGCTTGGTCTTGTGAATAGTGCAATTCACATACTTGCAACATTTAATTACAGTCATGATTACATTAAGTACAAGTCTATTCAAAGAGTGCTTTAATATTGAGTAATTTATTCAAGACAGTTTGAATCTCCACATTCATATAAAGGGTGATTCAGCTGCCGTTACCTATATGTTTTAATAAACGCTCAGACTAAGTTGACAGTCGGCGCGGTGATTGGTTGAAATAATCTTAGGTGATAGTCGAGTTGAAAAAATGCGCCGTCCTCTCTTTACAATTTTAACTAAGGTGCTTTACAGAGTGATTCAGCAGCCCCTATTGTGGGGTTTTATGCAACCTGAAATGCCTTCAAAAAAACAAAATGGGGAAATGCCTTTGCGGTCGTTCCCACCGGCTGACGCTTGTGGTGTGCAACCTACAACGTCTTCAAATACCACAAGTAAGATTTTCATGTTCTCTCACTCGTTACACGCAAACTATTAGTCCTGCAGAAAAAAAATAAACAGGGTCGTTTTGTAGGAAATTCAATGTAGTTAAATTTTGTACTAGGATACATTTTCGCTAAAGGTTGTAGTTTTCTAATTATGCAAGAAAAAGTACAAACATGACCTTCAAATGCGTTTTCTTGAGTAACTCGAAAACTGTGGCCTCTAGCGAAACTGTGTCCTAACACAAAATTTAACTACGCTAAATTCTCTACAGAAAAGCCAATTTCGTTTTTTTTTCTGTAGGAGTAATAGCTTTCACATAGCGAGCGAGAGAATATGAAAATCTTGCATGTGTTTTTTTGAAGGCATTTCAGGTTGCATAAAACCCCACAATAGGGGCTGCTGAATCACTCTGTAAAGCACCTTAGTTAAAATTGTAAAGAGAGGACGGCGCATTTTTCCAACTCGACTATCACCTAAGATTATTTCAACCAATGACACTTATACCTCTAAATTTATATCTGCAAAACTGCCTCTTTTATGTATTCTGCAGTGAAATTGTGTGCATTTACATCGGGTTTGTGGAGTACGGAGGTAACACCCCAGTTCGTGGAAAATCTCTGTAGATCAGTCCCTGTACAGTACCCCTTGTGCTTCCATATCCTTTGTGCACAGATGCTATAAGACACGGCAGGGATCACGAAGTATATGCGCAATAGAAAGCAGCGCCACTGACGGCAGAGTAAACCCAACCAGCGCTCAGTAACCCACAACTGCCATAATGTATTGTGTTGTAGTTGCATTTGCAAGCGAAAACAAGGTTATTTACGGCAGTGTGAATTTTTATTTGTGATTGGCAATTGAATACAGAGTTACACTGTAATTATTAGAGCGATGAGGGATTTTAAGTGTAAGTTTTTAAGTGAAACGTAATGGTTTGCTGCGCGATCGCCAGTTACAATAGCCACAGCAGAAAAGATGGTAAGTAAGACAGGATAAACGATGAGACGAAGCGAAAATGGATAAACACTTGTAAACATGCGGATTCAAAAATGGTTCAAATGGTTCTGAGCACTATGGGACTTAACTTCTGAGGTCATCAGTCCCCTAGAACTTAGAACTACTTAAACCTAACTAACCTAAGGACATCACACACATCCATGCCCGAGGCAGGATTCGAACCTGCGACCGTAGCAGTCGCGCGGTTCCGGACTGCGCGCCTAGAACCGCTAGACCACCGCGGCTGGCTAAACATGCGGATTCCTCCTTAACTAAAAATGCTCTACTCTGCTCAGTACATTTTGCCGAAGTGGATTATGAAAGAGATCTGAAAAGTGAACTGTTGAATACCCCTCGGAAACGCAAGTTGAAGACTGATGCTGTTCCAAATCAAATATACTATTCTGGGCGCTGATAATTGTTGTTGCTGTGGTCTTCAGTCTGAAGACTGGTTTGATGCAGCTCTCCATGCTACTCCATTCTGTGCCAGGCTCTTCATCTCCAAATAACTACTGCAACCTACAACCTTCTGAATCTGCTTACTGTATTCATCGCTTGGTCTCTCTCTGCGAGTTTAGCCCCACACTTCCTTCCAACTTTAAACTGGTGGTCCTCGATGTCTCAGAATGTGCCCTATACCGATCCGTTGCTTTGGTCAAGTTGTGCCACAGATTTCTTCTCTCCGAATTCGATTCTGTACCGCCTCATTAGTTACGGAATATAACCACCTAATCTTCATCTTCTTCTGTAGAACCACATTTCGAAAGCTTCTATTCCTTTTTAGTCTAAACATTTTATCGTCCATGTGTAACTTCCAAACATGGCTACACTCCATACCAGTACTTTCAGAAAAGACTTCCTAACACTTAACTCTACATTCGATGTTAATAAATTTTTATTCTTCAGAAATACTTTTCTTGCCATTGCCAGTCTACATTTTATATCCTCTCTACTTCGGACAACATCAGTTATTTTGCTGCCCAAATAGCAAAACTCATCTACTACTTTAAGTGCCTCGTTTCCTAATCTAATTCTATAGGATCAACTGATTTAATTCGACTACATTCCACTATCGCTGTTTTGCTTTTGCTGATGTTCATCTCATATCCTCCTCTAAAGGAACTGTAGATTCGATTCAACTGCTGTTCCAAGTCCTTTGCTGTCTCTGACAGAACCACAATGTCATCGGGAAATATTAAAATTTTTATTTCTTCTCCCTGAACTTTAATTTCTACTCCAAGCTTTCCTTTGGTTTTCCTTACAGCTTCTTTACTGTACAGAGTGAATAACATCGGGGATAGGGTACAACCCTGTCACACTTCCTTCTCAACCACTGTTTCCCTTTCGTGACCCTCACTCTTATAATTTCCGTCTGCTTTCTATACAACTTGTAAATATCCTTCACTCTCTGCATTTGAAACCTGCTACCTTCGGAATTTCAAAGAGAGTATTCCAGTCAACATTATCGAATGCTTTCTGTAAGCCTGCAAAAGCTATAAACGTAGGTATGTCATATATAGGTTAACTCTTACAGAGAAGATTACAGCAACCAGCCACTTTTTACAACGCTATTTATTTATTTAAACATCGCCGCTATCGGTTTTGAACCGTCAGGTTCATCTTCAGACGGCTATTTCTCGTTTTACATTGGATATCGCCTTTTGTTTCCCCAACTGACGAAATTTCCTTGGGCTGGTGGTGCCCTATAACCAAAAGAAAATGTGATATCACGACGATTTTAAAAAATATAAACAAATTATTATTATTAAAGGGAAGTTTCGGTTACTTACAATGAAGAATCCGCGCCATTATGTTCCAGTGCAGGCTGGTTATCATCTCGCAGTAGTGAAAATTGTAGAATGCACTTTTTTACGTATATTTATGCACATAATGTAAAGCACCACTAACACAACTGCTGTGTGAGTGATGCTTTGCATAATACATGCTGGACACTGATGGGCGCCATACTGAGCCCCTTTTTTTTAGCAGTAATTATTCCGGCATGTAGTGGTATGACGTGCCGTATCAGCACATTAAAAATGTTTCAACTGAACTGATTCTGCATTATTTCTCTTCCCTATGTCCTTGGCATTAATGCTACCATGTTTGGTACTCGTACGGTAGTTAGTTTCCGTGTTATAACGCGTTAAATAGGGAAAGTTTGATTATAATCACCCGGTACATACACTCCTGGAAATGGAAAAAAGAACACATTGACACCGGTGTGTCAGACCCACCATACTTGCTCCGGACACTGCGAGAGGGCTGTACAAGCAATGATCACACGCACGGCACAGCGGACACACCAGGAACCGCGGTGTTGGCCGTCGAATGGCGCTAGCTGCGCAGCATTTGTGCACCGCCGCCGTCAGTGTCAGCCAGTTTGCCGTGGCATACGGAGCTCCATCGCAGTCTTTAACACTGGTAGCATGCCGCGACAGCGTGGGCGTGAACCGTATGTGCAGTTGAAGGACTTTGAGCGAGGGCGTATAGTGGGCATGCGGGAGGCCGGGTGGACGTACCGCCGAATTGCTCAACACGTGGGGCGTGAGGTCTCCACAGTACATCGATGTTGTCGCCAGTGGTCGGCGGAAGGTGCACGTGCCCGTCGACCTGGGACCGGACCGCAGCGACGCATGGATGCACGCCAAGACCGTAGGATCCTACGCAGTGCCGTAGGGGACCGCACCGCCACTTCCCAGCAAATTAGGGACACTGTTGCTCCTGGGGTATCGGCGACGACCATTCGCAACCGTCTCCATGAAGCTGGGCTACGGTCCCGCACACCGTTAGGCCGTCTTCCGCTCACGCCCCAACATCGTGCAGCCCGCCTCCAGTGGTGTCGCGACAGGCGTGAATGGAGGGACGAATGGAGACGTGTCGTCTTCAGCGATGAGAGTCGCTTCTGCCTTGGTGCCAATGATGGTCGTATGCGTGTTTGGCGCCGTGCAGGTGAGCGCCACAATCAGGACTGCATACGACCGAGGCACACAGGGCCAACACCCGGCATCATGGTGTGGGGAGCGATCTCCTACACTGGCCGTACACCACTGGTGATCGTCGAGGGGACACTGAATAGTGCACGGTACATCCAAACCGTCATCGAACCCATCGTTCTACCATTCCTAGACCGGCAAGGGAACTTGCTGTTCCAACAGGACAATGCACGTCCGCATGTATCCCGTGCCACCCAACGTGCTCTAGAAGGTGTAAGTCAACTACCCTGGCCAGCAAGATCTCCGGATCTGTCCCCCATTGAGCATGTTTGGGACTGGATGAAGCGTCGTCTCACGCGGTGTGCACGTCCAGCACGAACGCTGGTCCAACTGAGGCGCCAGGTGGAAATGGCATGGCAAGCCGTTCCACAGGACTACATCCAGCATCTCTACGATCGTCTCCATGGGACAATAGCAGCCTGCATTGCTGCGAAAGGTGGATATACACTGTACTAGTGCCGACATTGTGCATGCTCTGTTGCCTGTGTCTATGTGCCTGTGGTTCTGTCAGTGTGATCATGTGATGTATCTGACCCCAGGAATGTGTCAATAAAGTTTCCCCTTCCTGGGACAATGAATTCACGGTGTTCTTATTTCAATTTCCAGGAGTGTATATACTGCCGAAAAAAAATAGTACATCCCTTTAGAGGATTCCAACTCACGCAATATATATTCTTGAAACAGTGCATATACAGTACATGAAATGATTGCATTTACAGATCAATAGTACAGATGGTGCTGAGGTATCAGTTATCAACGCATGCCGAAGCACCCACATTAGTACGTAGTGTAGATTCCATTGGCGGCAATGCAGGCGCTGACTCTGGCATCCAGTCGATCGTACAAATGGCGAATACTCTCCTGGAATACGTTATTCAAAGCCTGCTCGTCTTATTCATTTAATTCTGTAAGAATTGTTGGCTGACGACCCGTGCGATTCACTTCTCCTCCCATCATACCCCACAGGTGCTCGATTGGAGACACGTCCGGAGATTGTGCTGATCAGGGAAGATGCTTCATATCTTCAGAGCGCGTTGAGTTTCATAGGCAGTGTGTGGGCAAGCATTATCCTGCTGGAACAACAGATCACCTTCCTGTTGCAAGAACGACGAAAAAAAAAAAGTTTAACAACATCCTGCATGTACAGAGCGCTGGTCAGTGTTTCCTCCAAAAATAAGAGTTTTAGCTTTTCGCACCGGACCACAAAGCCTGGGCTGGGGCCAGAGGGCCTTGGATGAATGAACTCTACGAGACAGCGCCGTAAGAGCAAACGACCGTCGCTTGTGTGAAGGCAGAATCTGCTTTCATCGCTGTAGACCATAGTGCACCATTTCATGTTCCAAGCGATCGTCTGTCGGCATCAGTCGAGCCGTGAAATCCGATGTAGGTAGCGTGAGTGGCAGACGGGCTAGAGGTATGTGTGCCTATACTCGCATTGCTAATAACCGGTTCTCAAAAATACGTGTGGATACGTCTGGGCTCACAAGCTCTCCTATCTGTGTTGTGGTAGCTGTGGGGACCGCCGCAGCTCCCCTTACAATACGACGATCCTGGCAGGCGTCCGTGTGCGCGGACTTTGAGCCAAAGGCGTTTACGTGTGTGAGAATGGTCACGTGAACACTGAAACCAGCATCAACGCACAAATGACGCATCACGTCCAACTTGCATGGGGGTTCTCTGAAAAGTTCATCCCGCGACTCCGAAAGCCAAAATCTGAGCCCTCTGAAGCTCGCTCAGATAGCTTACGAAGCACGAGTGCCTCTCCGTTGCATGGGCGCCTGCTTGCTTCACGCGTTCGCACCACACTGAGACTTCTGGCCGTGAGCATTCCCTATTAAAGGGTAGACACAGAGGCACCCTGGTAGCTATGCCACTACGCTATCTGTTTGTGGGCGATGTTGAAACTACTATGAGTACATCTATTATCCCCCAGGTCATCGGATCCAAATCGATATCGTCTTTTTTTTCCAGCAGCGTATTCGCTGACTAAAGGCAGACTCAAGAATTATTTCTCCCCTGCCAGCACAAAGATCCCGACGCAATAACACGAGCGCTGATAAGGGCAGACTGAGGGAGGAGTCAGTTTCTACACTGACAACCCAAAGATTCAGTATTAAAGAAATATCAGTACTGTAGGCTCTTTCATCATCCACTGTCTCCTGTACTTCATGTGGTCCATTTTCGCTTAAAGGGCAGACATTAAGATAAATAGCGAAAGGTCAGTGCGATAATGTTTGCATAATGCGACACATGACACGGTTCTCCGGTTGAGCGTCTCTCTCCCACTAAATGCAGCAGAACTGGACAAAAACTTCACTTGTTTATGTCGTCCATACAAGAGCTCATCTCATAGCTATGTAACCATGCACATCTCTACAGTTGTGAGTACCTCCCATGCCTGTCCAAAATTCATTAAAGATTAATCTATGAAAATTTAATAGATAAATATTCTAAGCTGGAATCGGTACGCTTGCGACAACATGCGCTAGCAATATGTTCCAAAACTCTGTGCACAAAATTGGATATAGAAAGGTGCAGTCAAGTGATTTGGATAGCCCTTATCTAGGGACCATATATACACCCGTCGTAAAGTAACTATCGTACAGTATAGTGTAAAATATTGAATAGTACACACTTCCTCCATATTAGGCAGTAGGTCGGTTCTTTTGCGCCAGATGTGATCTACGGTGCGCCGTATGGGGCTTAGGGAGGCATCATTTAGTTTATGGGCCGTTCCTGAGAAAACCAGAAAAAGTGTTATCATCACTTTTTCGCAGTCAGCTGCGGATATATAAATAACCAACTGAGAGAAATTGCTCAAATTTTAACAGTATATTCTCTATGCACGTATCTAGAACTTTCATCGTCCCGTTTTCAAAAATCTTCATCCATTATCGAGAAACACCACAGAAACGTGAAATTTGGGTGCCAAAACCGGGCCGCAGATACTAACACGGCTATGCACACCAAATGGCTACAATTTTTACGTTAATTCCTAATATCCATATACTGAACACCCTTGAAAATGTTCTTGATGTATTAATCAGTTTACGAGATACAGCGGTTCATAATTACCTTACTTTTGCTCATAAAATACGTACGTAAAATCCGGTATGAAGCGAAAACGTAGTTTATGAAGTGACGTAGCACATGCTTGTCATTAGAAGGATTTTGGAAGCCCCATGTTGTAGTTCTGAAGCACAAGCAGAATTTCAATGCACGTAAAATGTCAAATGGTTCAAATGTCTCTGAGCACTATGGGACTTAACGTCTGAGGTCATCAGTCCCCTAGAACTTAGAACTACTTAAACCTAACTAACCTAAGGACACCACACACATCTATGCCCGAGGCTGGATTTGAACTTGCTACCGTAGCAGTCGCACGGTTTTGGACTGAAACGCCTAGAACCACGTGGCCAACGCGGCCGGCGTAAAATGTCATATAAGGTCTAAATTTAGTTTTACGTTATTTCAATTTTGCATAAACAAATATCAAAATTTTACTGACCCATGAAGTTCCTTTCACATGAATGACATGCCCTGCTGTAGCAGGTAAAAGAGGAGAACCAGAGGAAAAATGCTTCTATCAGAGCAAGGCGAATTTGCTCATGTTTAAAAGATTCTGACTGAAAAGTTTGGAACCAGGTGCCGCATTCAGCCTTCCTCAGCACCTTTAAAATTTTTCCCTAAAATTTTGGTATGCGAACATATTTGTGCTTTTTATATTGGGGGAGGAGATAGTAGTAGTGGGAAAGTAATGAAAACAGGAAAATAGTAGACAGCGGTTGTGGCATAGGAAAGGCGAAGGACCCAATGACACTGTGAGAGGAAGACAGGGACACAGTGGGAGTGGAATATAGGCGATGAACACAGATGAAGAGAGGAATAGCGACAGTGAAAAAGGACAGCAACAGTTGGAAGGAATGAATGAGACAGCGGCAGCAAGAGAAAGCGAGAGAGAGACAGTGACAGTGAGAAGAGACAGTAATAGTAGAGCAGAACGGACGAGACTGTGGCTCTGAGACAGGAAATAGTGAAAGAGAGGCACAAAGAGATAATGAGAATGAGTTGGGCTCAATGAGTGAGTGACAGAATGGGAAGTGGGAGTGGATGGGCATGAGTGACTTACAGCGATGGAGTAGTACTGTGAGCGAGTTACAGTTGAGGGAGCTTGTGGGAGTGAGAGGTGAGTTGAAATTTTAAAACCAGCGTGAGTATATTCGCTTGCCAAAATATTGAGAAAATTTTTAAAGGAGCTGAGGATGGTAGAATGAGGCAACTGGTATCCTACTTTCAGTCAGAGTTTTTTTAAACAGGAGCGTATTCGCCTTTCTTGTGGTCGGGTAGGAGCATTTTTTCGCTGGTAGAAGACTGAGTGGACAAATGTATACTGTTTGACATATACACAACATGATACTCCATGAAACAAATCTTACACATTTATATTATCCATAAGTATATTGTAAGTGAAATACCAAGTGTTATTTGCATTATATAATAAAGGCATGCAATAACAGGAACATGATATTTATGTATAATAAAATGTATCTTATCGTACTCTTAGTGTCCATCTTGATTTAGTCTGTTGGATTTTCAATTATTATGAATAACCACGAAGAAAATTACTTGACTTCAATTATTTTTGGGGTATCCTTCTGCTCACTACAACTCACCAGATAGTATACTGAGCTACAACAGATGTACAACTCCAACAAGGAATCACAGTTTTCATAGTTACTGAGTGTGCACACTGTTAGAACAAATATCGTAATTGTAGAGAAAATTCAGTTACAAGTCATTCACAGGGATATTTTCTCTAACTTAATACTTAACCTTAATGCTTAAATGTAATACCATGTTATAGTAGCAAAAGAAACAAATTCAGATCTTGCATCAGATACAAACTACGTAACAATGATGAGTCCTGAGATTACTCTTCCCAGTTAATGAAATGAGATCGGTCCTTTATTAAACTTAACGTTAAATATTGACCAAAATAATACTGATAATAATATGGATAGTATAATTTTTATTTTTAAGCTTTTCAAATTGTCTATGGATTAAAATTTTAAAGGATATATATAGACTCCATTACAGAATAATGCCAGAACAACCCATGTGCTCACTACTCTCATTGTATGTGAAATAAAGACTCTTCAGTAATTTCTCGTGTAAATCCTCACAGTGATTCTTTAACCATCAGCGAAGAATACCTCTCACCAAACTCCATCAACTCTTATCGTGTGCTCTCTATTTTATTCACTGTCCTCCCACACAATATAATAATAACTGTATGCTACCTTGTAAGTCATCAACATACTTTCATTTATCTTTGCCAGTTCACAATATATACCTAATGAAGTTTTTCTATTTATGCCTGTGCTCAAGATTCTACAACTAACATCAACATATACTTATATCTTTCCTTTCATGCACATTAATAAATACACAATAAAACTTATCTCTTTATAGCTCTGCTTAAAAAAAATCCCCTATCATCCAATTAATTTCAGCATCATAGATCTCATTCTAAGATCTCACGCTTCTTCAAATGTTCTCTACAGTTTATCGCAATATCGTTTTCTCATCCTTACTTACACAGGGACAACGAAGGTATGACCAAAAATAGCAATTTTCTCAACATTATGACAATATGTTTGAAGATGAAATACCTCCTTGTATGACCATAAACATGTAGATTATAATTTGTTACTAAAGTGTATATAATATATATAGACAGCTTCCTCTTCTGAAAGAGTATGCAATAATTTAGCACAATTCCTAAATCAAGTCTCATCCATACCAGGTCAGAAAATTTGGATTAATTATATACCGTCACACAGAAAAAGATCAATACAGAACGTGACAACGAAAGAAATTCTACACACATGGCAGATTATCCGATAAGAAAGAATACCGCAGGAAGAATGCACTGCCGGCCGCGGTGGTCTAGCGGTTCTAGGCGCTCAGTCCGGAACCGCGCTACTGCTACGGTCGCAGGTTCGAATCCTGCCTCGGGCATGGATGTCTGTGATGTCCTTAGGTTAGTTAGGTTTAAGTAGTTCTAAGTTCTAGGGGACTGATGACCACAGATGTTAAGTCCCATAGTACTCAGAGCCATTTGAACCGTTGGAAGAATGCACTGTAATAGCGCTGACAAAAGAAAATGCAAAATTACTCGACAGCCAAGTTAACTCATACCACTCCTCTTTACTAAACATGTCTTATTTCTTTATAGACTGGCATTATTAGTTTCCAAGCTCTACCACATGTGCATACTCCTACACACTACAATTTTCTTTAAGATGTCCTTGTAATTTTTGTTAAATACCGCATGTGCATACTCCTATCCACGATAATCTTTAAAAAGTATTTGCCACCTTTGTTAAGTCTAAGCTTTAATCATTTTCATATAAGTTCACTAGACATTTACTCTCAGTCCCAAGGTTGTTCAATGTATAGTCTTACAGGATAACCACTACAATTTTATTAAATGACAGATAGGAAAGAAGAAGAGGAGAGGGTTGAAACTTTTAAATAAGATCTGAAGTTCCACCTGGCTGGGAACGTACAAGTTGCCAGTTGGTATTCTAGCAAGAGAACTATTGGATTCCTACTTTATACTGTGCAGTGTTTATTTGCGTAGACTTATCAACAATTCTGTATGCTAAGACATTTTTATTCCGTTTAAAACTCACTTTTTACCAATAAACTCGAATTCCCAATTTAATACACATAAGCTGTTCATGCTGATGAACAGAGCTATTCGTCGTAACTCATAAGCAGGAAAGTCTACTCTCAGACATTCTGGAAGATTGTATCATAGGTTTCCCACACTAATTGTCACAATGTTCATTATATATCACATTACTGGTTTTCACAAAGATCACTTCCTTAGCTATTTTTCATGTACGAGCCATATCCATATGAAAATTTCTTCCACTACTCTCATCTCCGTAATACTGTGCTTGACAAAATTGATTCTACCTCCGTGTTTTCAGGTCTAATCTTAATGTTACTGGTATCAGAGACTAATGGCACACACACATCGTGATTAATTTGCACAGATGTAATTTCACTTTCAGATATGATTTCATCTTGCACCTTGCATGTTTCCTCATTACCTTTTTCACTGGGTACTGCATTCTGATCGACTACTTCATTAAGACTTTCACTTACTGCTAGAGGAATTACTAACAGGCTTACTATGCTTACATTATGCTTACCTAACAACTGTACTCTGTAGTCTCATTGGACACAACTTCTTCACATATTGCTGTGTCAGCCTTTTCTCTTTCTCCAGGAGAAGTTTCTAGTTTGTTCATGTGTATTAGCTGATAACTATACTCAATGGTCTCATTATGTAATATGTTTTGCGCTATCAGTAGATCAATATTTTCAATCTATTTCTGTTTGTATTAGCTACCTGACTATAATACTCTGTGTTCTCTCAGTTTGTCTGGGCACTGGGCGTCGTTCTCGTACTCTCAAGACTTTTCCTATTCCTTAAGCAACACTCTCTTCCTGGCTATTAATAGTATTTTCTTCCTGCCCCATTACTCTCTTCATGATTTCGATAACTCTCCTTAACCAGTCCCTCATTAGTAACTACTCTTGTAGTAGCTGTTCTGTCTGATGTAAATGATATCTGTTCTACTTCAGCATCAATATCACTATCCAATAGAGCCACTCCAATGTTTTCCGTACTCGTCACATCAAACCCTTGAGTCCAGTTAGCTTCATCAGAATTGCTAGACGACTTTACCGTGCTTATAGTCAGTTCCTCTACCTGTTTTGTAACTGTTTAAATGTTCATTAAGTTTTATTAGTTCAGTGAACATTGCCAGTATAATTTGCACAGCACCCACGTTTCCACCTTTAGGATTACAATTTAAAGTGGAACAGGTCACATTGGTCTCTATGAGTTGCGAAGGATCCTTTTTTCCAGCTACAACACTGCTATTAGAAGGATAGTTTGTGTCAATTTACAATGATGTCACAGATGCAACATATGCTGTTTTAGTCACACATGTATCAATGTCGCACCCATGCTTTCCCCCCTTCCTCCTCCCCCTCCTCCTCCACCTCCCCTTCCCCCGTGATCACGTCACAGAAAGGTGCGAAACAAGAGGGCTGAAAAAGGATAAGCTTTGTTGCTTCGGATTATGTTCAAATTTTGTCGAATGGTTTTTCAGTCTCTAGTGGTTCCATTCAGTACACTCCCAAAACTGACGATCGCACTACACTCCAAAGGGGTACAGTCACGTTCAGTGGGGTTGATGGCCCGTTATGTCGTTAGAGAAGGGATGAATAGACCGAAGGGTGTCAGCAGTGTCAGAGGTTTCCATTAACGTCTACCTGCTACTATTTACATAACGAGCTGTCATCTTCGACAGCGAAATATATGGGAATCAACGCTCAAGGAAATGGGTGGTTTCGCTGACGACCTTTATACCAACTCCTGAAACATTCTGAAACATTTTCGTGTCGATTCTGAGTGTCGATGTGTCTGAAATATGTTCTTCGGTCGCCGTAAGGAGACAGCGTGATGTCAGTGCTGGGCATCGCGGTTGTGACCTCCATCGCGGAGACGTCAAAAGAAGCTGTAAAATGTGGGTGAGACGATCTTCCAGTCGTGTGACACCCCCACGGTGGCGTTGGGCAGAATGTTGTTGAAATTTTGGGCGAATGTCACATCATTTGCCCACCTTGGGCCTCACAAGAACTTTTGAACTGTGGCCTTTTCTGTTCAAATATCGACACATTGGCGTTTGAAGCGTTGCCGAGTCGGAGAGTGACGTCGCATTGGGCCATACACTTTTGCACCATTACAGAGGAATATTGTAGACACCTTCGAGCCAAATTTGAAAGTCTTACGTAGTAATGGGACACACTTACTGGTTTCGAACAAGTGACCCTTCAGGTGTGTTGCGCACTATATATTTCTTGATTTCCTGGGGGGGGGGGGGGAGGGGGGGAGGAGTAGGAGATGTTTAATTTGTGCCCGCCCCCCTCCTGCGTCACTCCCCAAATTCATCACCATTTTAGAATATATTTATATTCAGTGCTTTGAAAGAGAAAGGAGTAAAGAGTGATGTGATTCATTCCTGAGTATATGCATATTCTGCATTAGTTGAAGTAACAGTACCAAACTGCCAAACAACGCGAGTTACTAATCTTCACAAACCGAAACGAAAAATGGTCTCTAAACGCGACAGCCCACTTACTGTAGTACTAGAGCACACTAATGCATAGCTGGATATTACCTTCATTAACATATTCCATGTTGCTGGAACAGCATTCCGAAATCAGTCCCCACATCAGCTCACATTTACTTCAGACTACGCTCAATACTGAAGCACTTGCCTACACAGACTGACTGCTTGACAACGAGATGATCTTCAGAATCCAGAGAGTCTTCTTTCTTCATGTACTCAGGATAAGTGTTCACTATGGAAAATACTACAAATGAAAGTGTCTAGGGTGCCTTGCCACGGTTCGCGCGGCTCCCCTCGTCGGAGGTTCGAGGCCTCCCTCGGGCATGGGTGTGTGTCTTGTCCTTAGCGTAAGTTAGTTTAAGTTAGATTAAGTAGTGTGTAAGCTTAGGGACTGATGACTTCAGCAGTTTGGTCCCATAAGACCTTACCACAAATTTCCAAATTTCCAAAGTGTCGCTTCTCATAACGCAACAACGTTTCCCCAGTGTCCACCCATCGCTGGTTCTGCAGGCATCCAGTATAACGGTTGCAGTACCACCCTTATCCACTCCCCCGCCTTCCTCAGTTGTCCTCCCCCTCCCGACCTCATGTAATCTCCCGTGATTCCCCTATCTACTCTCTTTCATGGCTCAAGCAGACCGCTAATGCAGGCGCTCCGTTATCGTCTGGCGGTCTCATTTTTTGCTGCCGCAGTGATATTTGGCTTCATATCCGGAACTAAATGATGCCCCCATCCCCGTCCCCAATCCCTTCTCCTCCTCTGGACGTTTGCTTATTCTGATTTATGCACTTCCTCCCCCACCTCCCTCCTCCTCACTGTTTGGTATCAGACTGGACCACCGGCACTCCTTCCCAGGCGGCTCCATCTTGCCGGGCCGCTCTCGCAGTAAGTGGAGCTCCGACTCTTCTCGTTCCATTTTTTGCCATGCGGCGCACTAATCTTTCTATCACTTCACGGTCGAGGTTTACTGCGTGTTTAGAGCGGGCCCGCGGCGCAGCTTGTTATTAATGCACGCTCCGCTTCTTGAGGAGGTCAGTACGGAATACTCCCCGGCCAGGAACAAGGTAATAACGCAATGTGCTCCGTGCTCTCAATTTATGAGCGAAGTTGAAGAGCCGGAATGGAAAGAAAAAGAGTAATATATTACTTCCGCTCAAAATATTGGACCGGAGATAGGAAATTCGACTTACGTTTCCTTGGACAAATACGTCGTAACTCATGGGGAGGCGTGATGCGAAGTATAATGCTACACTGGAAGTTTTAAATCTTGACTTACTACGTCCGTATCTCAGTATACGTCAAACATCTAAATCTTTTAACGAATATCTCCTGTTGAATAACCAAACAGCCTTTAGCTGAATGACTTTCAAAGTAAACAGATCAAGGTTTCCTCTCGTCTCAGCGAGATCTTCTTTTAAGAAAAGTGATGTTAACATGTATATCATCTACTTATGAAGATAACAGCTGTCACAGTTGTAACACATGTTCTTGTATTTTCTTTTTATTAATGTTCCTAGAAACATACGCACGTTTGGTGGATGACATTTCACAGTCATAAAAGGGGCTGTGTCAAAGAAGTTGAACTGTATCTCAGTTTCTCACGCTCATACATATCCCCCCTCGCTCCCCGTCTCTCTCTCTCTTTCACACACACACACAACTTTAATTGTTAACTGGGACAAAGTCAAGGAATATTGAGGAAACAAGCTGGTTCAGCGGATGATTGCAGCATGAAGCATGTAAGGCTACATAGCGTGTAAGAACATCGCATGCAGCAGCTAGCGATCTCTATCGAGTCTCCTTGACACGGCCATAACATTGGTTGGAGCGAGCTGGCGTTTCTTGTCTATGTGAAGTCGTTGGATCTTGTATACGCATTACTATTTTATACATATATAAAAATACATACATGTATGTTAACCTTTACGACGAAAGTATGTAATATTACGCTAATGAAAGTTGCTTAATCTCCTGGAATTTAAAACATGTCCAGAAGTTACATTGACAATTATGTATTGTTTGTAGTCAATTGTTTGAGAACTGTCAGTGTAGACCGAAACTAGTCAGCATAAACAAAATTTTTCAATGGAACCGTGACAGAAACTGGAAAAAAAGTTTTAAAAATTGTACATAAAGTACCAATTCCACGGACCCGACAAGATTTTCGAGGTATTTCTCGTGAATGTAAGGTAAATGGCACAACTGGTAATTTCCTCCCAACCATTACTAAATGGGGACTCCTCTGCCATAGTTCAGTCTCGCTTGATATTTAGGTGAAAAGAACCGAGGCTACGTAATGAACCGGATTTTTGACAGCCCGCTCTGAGCCTTCGATAGTGAATGAAAATAATAATAAAAAAGTATACTTAATTCGTCAGGAAGCGATAAATAATGCTCGATGATTCGTTGCTCGTCAATATCCATGACAACTTCCCCTGTTTCAGGAGTCATGTGCTCGGGGAACAGACGTGATTGTGGCTACATTTCTTACCCGTCCATAAAGGTAACTAAGGAGACTACTGATCATTTCACTCTGGGCGCAATCTGAAATGCTGTTTCATTCCCAGCATTTATGGAAGAAACTGACTAGTGTCAAATGTACTTTGTGAGTCTAATAAAATATTACAGCATCGTAGGAAAAAAATCATGTAACAAAATCGTAAAACTGTGGAGAGGAAAAAATATGAGAAGATGAACGGAGAAAAGTAGATCTGAATAAGAGAAATGCAGCATACTAAATCTGAAATATCCCTAACAGAAAATAATTGTATTAAAGAATTAGAAATGTGTCAATAAGGGAAACGTAGTGGTGACTTACAAGAAACAGAAAACAAACCACTGCACTAGGAATTCGTTCAAAAGGCAGAACACGCAAGTCTATTTATCAAAGGGTAAAAGAAAGGATTTAGCATGCTATTTGAAAGAAGGAGAAAGTCGAGAATGGCATATCAAACTAAGAATTAATGTAGAGACTTTGATGATTTTATTCAGAAATTTCCGTAGAATTCTGGTCTAAGAAAATACAGGTTAGTATAATTGAATAGAATCCATGCTACAGTGAAGGAAGTATGTCTTCCTACTGTTGGATATTGTTATCACGCAAAGATTTACAAAACCACTAGACAATGACGGACTGATAATGGGTAAGTCGAGGTGGAAGTCTGCGCAAGCTGTGAATTCTTACATTGGTCTGGATAGTTTTAAGATAATGACAGAATGGGCAGAGGCCAGTTTTAACTGTCCTAGAACGCAAGATCAAACCACAGAGATGCTCAACAGGCGATAAAATACTTGGGCTATAAATAGAAACGAATTTAGGAATAAACCCTACCGATATGAGATTGCAAACTAAAGATGTTTTTTGAGAAAACATAATGTGACGATAGACACAGCGAGGCGATATCTTAATAAATTGAGTACTGGCCTCCGAGCCTTATTTAAACTGAAACCTCTGTCCCTGTTTGTTAGATTTTCCAATATCTTTGTTTCTATAGACTGCTTAATTACGCTGATCCTGAAAGGTGGCATTTCATTTCGATACTAGTCTCATCATATTTCTTTTCATGGTTATATTCGAGGCAGTGCTCGGCAACAGCTGATTTGCTTGGCTGTTTTAGTCGACTGTGTCGCTGAAGTAGCTTGTGTCTTTCGTCGACTGTTCTGATAGTCTGTCCTATATGATATGCCACAGTCGCGTCAAATACGGCACACACCCGGCTTTCGGACGTCTTGACCGTCTTTGAGAAAGAAGTATTTTTATCTTTGTTGATGGGAGCTAAACACAATGAATATCACGTTTCCGTAGGAGTCTACCGATATTTCCGAATATTGGGCCACTTTAAGGTGGTAAGTAATTCATGTACTCTCTTTCTGTGTCTTAGTCTCAACGTCTTTCTCTAACGTTCTAAATTTTCACTGCAACAACTCGCTCAATTTGACAATCTGCGTATCTGTTCTTTCAGAAAATTATAACTGCGCAGGCTTCCGAGACCAGAGTCAATTAACATACACGTTTTCTGAGTATCGTACCGCGTCACAACGTAAAAAACTATGCTGGAGGAACCACACCGAGAGGATGGCCACTGTAGCCATGGCCGAAACGTTGGTTCCTCCAGCATTCTTTTTTAGATTATGACGCGGTACGATACTCAGAACTTTTGCGTTAATTCTTCTTAGGTGTGTAATTCTTCAACAGGGCAATCAGAAATTGTTCTAACTTTACTTACCACGGTCTTTCACACCGATTTTCTTTGTGGCGGGTGGTGGTGGCTGACGCAGGGATCGACCCGTTCTTGTCTTAACAAGTCAACGAGGTAGCTGGTCTTCGTTTTGAAGTTGAATAGTGTATTTTGTATTAGTATGGATAGAGTTTAAATGTTCGAGAACTCTTCAGCGTTTTTCGCTCCATAGGGTAACACCAGAAAACGTATCGTCCACGTACCTATAGAAACTGTTGGGTTTGAACTTGACAGATTCTAGTACCTTTGCTTCGAAGCGTTCCATGTATATTTTTGGTACGACAGTTGCTAATGGAATACCTATCGCCACGCCATACGAGTGCTGATAATAATTCCGTCGAACAGGAAAGAAGTTGACCTCAAAACGCGAATAAAAGGTTCCGTGAAACAATTGTCGAACTTCTTCGCAGTTAGTTCCAACAATTCAGAAAGTGTGACTCTCGTGAAGACCGACACTACATCAAATCTGGCGGTAATACCAATATCTTGGAGCAGCATATGACTGAGGTGGTGTACAAACTAAGGAGTGATGTGAATGTGTTGTTTGCTCTTCCCCACACATTCAATGACAATATGTTTCACGTGCTTAGCCAGGTGTATGTATCTACATCCACATAATACTCCGCAAGTTACCATACGTAGCGTGGCGGAGGGTACCCTGTACCACTGCTGCTCACTTCCTTTTCTATTGCACACGCAAGTAGGTCGAGGGAAAAACAACTCTCTATGTGTCTGTGTATGAGCCCTAATTTCTAGTATCTTAACTTCCTGGTCCTTACGCGAAATTTTTGTGGAAAGCAGTAGAACTTTTCTGCAGTCAGCTTCAAACGCCGGTTCTCTAAACTTTTTCAATGGTGTTCCTCGAAAAGACTGTTTCCTTCTCTCCAGGGATTCCCATTTGAGTTCCCGAGGCATCTCAGTAACAACTGCGTTTTGTTCGAAAGTAACGGTAACAAATCTAGCAGCCCGCCTCTGAGTTGCATTGATGTCTTCCTTTAATCCAACCTGGTACGGACCCCGAACACTCGAACTGTAATTATGAATAGGCTTCACTAGCGTCCTATATGTGGTTTCCATAACTGATGACAATATACTTCACTAAAATTCTCCCAATAAACCCATTCGTCCTTTTTACCACAACCCTTACACGCTCGTTCTCTTTCATATCGCTTTTCGACGTTATACCGAGATAATTAAACGATGTGACTGTGTCAAACGGAGCACTACTAACGCTGTATCCGAACCTTATGGGTTTACTTTTCCTACTCATCCGCATTAACTGCCATTTTTCTACACTTAGTACCAGATGCTATCCAGCATATCAACTAGAAATTTTGTACAAGTCATCTTGTATCATCCTACAATCTCTCATCATTGATATCTTCCCGTAGAGCAAAGCATCATCAGCAAACAACCGCAGACCGCATCTCACCCTGTCCTCCAGATTATTTATGTATATAGGGAAAAAATAGCGATGCTATCACACTTCCCTAGGGCACTCTCTGAAGGACATTCTCCGTCGAGGGTAACATCCTGGGTTCTATTACATAAGATGTCTTCGGGCAGCTCATGTGTTGAGAACCTATCCGTGTGCTAGTATCTTCGTTAACAGTCTGTAGTGGGCTACTGGGTGAAACGCTATTCGGAAATCTAGGAATATGGAATCTACCTTTCGCCCTTCATCCACAGTTCGCAGTATATCATGTGAGAAAAGGGCAAGCAGAGTTTGGCACCAGCTGATTCGTGGATATAAGCTTTTCGGTCTCAAGAAAATTTATAATATTTGAGCTCAGAAGGTAAGGTATGACGGCGTTTGTTGTATGCCTTGCGCACAGATCTTTCCATAGATGCACGAATCTCTACTAACCTTAGCCTGTCGCTGTTTGCGCATTCTCTTTTAAAGCTAGATTACAACAGCTTTTGCTTCCTCACCATTTTCCGAATTTTGTTGCTAAACCACGGTGGGTTTTTTCCGTTCTTAATCCACTTATTACGCACCTTCTTGTCCAGAAAACGATTTACAATCCATAGGTGCGCCTAGTACCCTGAGCTTTGGAGGAATTCTTTCCTTGTATGTCTTACAAAGGACATATACTTGTAGGCTTGGTGGCTGAGCTGCTCATGTTGTGTGTCCCTTCACGAAGGATCTTATTGTGACATTAGGACCATAGTGTTCCCATGTTGAGTGTCAGAATTACAATTTCCTTGTCCTCACATAGTCTTATCGCTGCTGCTCATTCTTTCTTGGAGATATTGAATTATAGCGTTGGCGCCTTGGTAAGTGCTCCCCAGGTTTCACGGCAGTCATGTTCTCCTAGTTCCGCTGGGAGTGAAGCTGCAGCTTTCTCCACGAAACTAATGTAATCTACTGTTGAAATCATTTTTAGAATGGGAGTAGAAGTTAGTATTGTGTTGCAAACGCCAAGCTTCTGGGATAGAGCAATTAAGGAGGCTGTCGAAACAAAGATATCGGAAAACCTAATAAACAGGGACAGAGTTATCAGTTTAAAGAAAGGCCTGGAATCCAACACTCAGTTTATTACCATCTCGCCGATTACCTTACCCACGAACTGGAAAACGCTGATAGGAGGTATGTTTCACGAAATATCCATTCTAAGCATCAAATTAATTATACCCTTAATAACTATTAATCTTCATCTTTCTAAACGCTCATAAACAAAATAACCCAGATTGCGAGCTCCGGGAGTCAAACTCACAGTCTGCTATAAACAGCAGCGCGAAACAACCAATAGTTCTCACACAGTCTGGTTTGAGTCCAGGCAGCGAGTACACACAACAGCAACGGAATAAGACGACTGTATCCGTCGTCGAAATATTGTGCATAAAATGGAAACAACAATTCGGCTGAACAGCAGGAAGGACAGTGCTATTCAGTCAAAGTGGGAAAACCTGAGAATTAGCGTCAAAGAGTATTGCGGCCCCTTATAGCGATCCAATTAGAAAGAAATGTGTTACTTTAGTGCTCTATTCGAAGTATAGTATCAGTGCATTGCTACCAGTCGAAAAGTAGTTACCACGTCAGTGACGAGGATCATGTCTGAAAGAGCAACTGGGACAGTGACCAAATCCATCACTAAAGAGTCCTACACGGCCGTCCGGTTGGGATAAGTGGAATTAGAACAAGAATTTCGATTATATTCTTTGATATATAATAAGACCCATTCAGAGTTAAAAGCGTAGCAAACAGAAACGAATACGAATTCACTGATCAGCATTCGAACCCGCTATATGGCATCAGAGATGTTACAGAGGTACGAAAATGTTGCAGCAGAGATAGAGGAAGAGAGAAGCTAGAAAATATGTGTCGCAGAAACGATCGTCTGTGGGTTAAAACTGCAAATGTTTAATTTCACATAGCTCATCAGTAGGCCTATATACAAAAGAATGAAAAGACGTATGAGTAGTGAGAGTAAATTAGACGTCACAGACAAAAGTTGTTAACTCCTCGCAGACTGACAGCGATTACTGCAGGAGACCACACTATATTGTTGATCCACGCGTGAGTTGTATGTCGACCACGTAGTGCCGGATGGGAAACTGGAATTTCAGATGAGATCAGGTTTGTTGGTCCAGCCCCGTCATCAGCAGTGAGCGGACGCAAGCGGGTGAAGGAATGTTAGCTCGCAGTGTTTACAAACAACGAGAGCAGACATTTATCTGTATAAATTTAGAAAAAGGGTAGTTAGACGTGCGTTTCTTTTCTAAGACTATTGGTGAATGACGGGTGAATGAGGGATGAAACCGCGTCAATAGACGCTATTTGTGGTTATTAATTTACAAAAAAAGAGTCCAAAAATGTTACAGTAAGACATTACCTGAAATATACAGTTTCTGGGGTATGGTATGAACATCAGCAAAAGCAAAGGATGAAGGAATGTAGTCGAATTAAATCAGGTGATGCTAGATAATTAGATTACGAAATGAGACACTTAAAGTAGTAGATGAGTTTTACTATTTGGGAAGCAAAATAACAGATTATTGTCAAAGTAGAGAGGATATAAAATGTAGACTGGCTATGGCAAGGAAAGCGTTTCTGAAGAAGAGAAATTTATTAACATCGAATATAGATTCAAGTGTCAGGAAGACTTTTCTGAAAGTATTTGCATGGAATGTCGCTATGTATGGAAGTGAAACATGGGCGATAAAGAGTTCAGACAAGAAGAGAATAGAAGCTTTCGAAATGTGGTGCAACAGAAGAATGCTGAAGATTAGATTGGTAGATCACGTAACTAATTAGGAGGTACTGAATAAAATTGGCGAGAAGAGTAATTTGGGCCCAACTTGACAAGAAGGAGATATCGGTTGGTAGGACACGTTCTGAGACATCAAGGGATCACCAATTTAGTACTGGAGGGTAGCTTGAAGGGTAAAAATCGTAGAGGAATACCAAGAGATGAAGATGCTAGACAGATTCAGAAGCATCTAAGATGCAGTAGGTATTCGGAGATGAAGAGTCTTGCACAGGGTAGAGTAGCATGGAGACCTGTATCAAACCAGTCGCTAGACTGAAGAACGCAACAACACTACCTAGCAAAAAAGTGAAGAACAGTGAAAACATAATCGGATGTCAATGTGAGAGTAAACGTACAGTCGCGCTCAAAAGTATCCGAACGACCTGAATTGCATTTCGCCTGATTCGAATGCAACCCACATAGCGCAGCTGTCTAGCAGGTCCTCTATTCGCCCCTCGGTACAGTCGTTTGACTATTGAAAATGGTTCCAACAAGTCACCACTAGAAAACACTGCTCTGTATCGCAATAACTCAAGATGTAAAGTAATACCAGGGTACTACAAATATCAGGGAACATCTTATCACAGATAAGACGGTCCTTAAGGCTTGTAAGCTCACATTTATTACAATAAATGACTTATCTGAAATGTTACCACTCTCACTATTACGCCAGATAGGTAATTCGCCTAGTAAGTTCGTCGTATTCATGATTTCCTCTTCAAAGTAATATACCGTACTTATTATTTAACACAAAATGACATTAAAAAGTTAAGTTATTCACGAGCAGCTAGTTGAGAATATGTATGAACTTCAAATGACACGACGAACCGTCTCGTTCTGCATATGGACTCAAACCCAGGTCATGCAGACTAAGCAAAGATTTAGTGACTGACGGAAACTAATAGTCATTCCTGACTAGGCTTACAGAGAGTGATATACCTCGATTTTAGACAGTATCAGTTAGCAAATATTAACTTTAAATTACATAACGTAAACATTTTTAACGGACGCGAATTCCTACCCAGCGTCCTTGTTAAAGAACTACTAGAATTGTTAAATACTGATTCTTCACAAGTAACTTACTTGAAATGCCGTGAGGTAACGCTTTGTGTTGGACAGGGATTCGAACCCAGAACCTAAATGGATTGTCATCGAAGCACAATCAACTGTGACATATCGGATTTTCTCGGCAGTAGCTAGAGGTTTTAACTGAAATGACGAGACGAAACATTAATTTTTTCTTTCCCAGTACTCCAACCTGGCGCCTATCGCTGTTATATTGTAGAGAAAATGAGCGTTAAAAATGGGTTGTTACACCAGCAGCGACATGTGAGCATGTTTGAACTAGAAATAATATGACGAAAGTTCAGGGCTGACTGCGAATCGAACCCCACGCGTATCGTTGTTGACTGCACACAAAGAGACGTCAGCTACCGAATTTTACTCCACCAGCAGCTCGGAATAACTACCTTGAACTTACAGTGATCTTGCAAACATTTCTGTGTCTCACTGGGACTCAAAAACGTCAGATATCGTTAGTGTTGACAACGATTGAAAATACATTGAAAATCTAAATTAATATCCACGAGAAGATAGGTGTTCTCATGCTAGAGCTTGATAATACATAATGAAAGCTTTAGTGCCGGGTCAGCATTCGAACCCTTTCACGCGCAGTATGTGGAGATGTTGAGGAATCTGCAGTTTTCAACAAACACGAAGGGATCAAATTCCGCGTTAAGGGCGGTCTGAGTTGCATTTCCAGTTCAGAACCAATTTTCTCGACATACAGAAGCTCGAATAAAAGATGGAATAAGTATCCTGTGACCCTACATAGCGTTTGTTCAGTCACTACAAATAAATAACTAGTATAAGAAAAGTTACTGCTGATAGAGTATCTAGATGGCGCGACTCCTGAGTTTATTGTGGTTCAACCTAACGTCTACTTGGTAGAGAAGGAATATCATGTTTAACATGAATGTCAGACCACAATGTCATTATACCTTCTTCACGTGGCATAGCCAGAAGACAACAGAATCTGTCTCTCCTTATCAAAGTTCATCAGGAGAAGTGGGAATCGAGCCCAGCCCATAAGTATATCAACCCAGCATCAATCCAAAATACCACCAAATTCCCTTCTCTATCACTCATTTTTCTATCATAACAATGTTGCGCCACACTGGATGAGAATTCTGACACACAGGCTCCCTGTAGTGGTTTGCAGCATGTTCAGTACATTCATTTATTTGGTTGACCGAATCGCATGAACTAGCTGCCTCGGCTACCCAGTGCATACATTCGACTCTATTTTGTAATCACCGAAATAAAATCACGTAACTGACACCTACACAAAACTGCCATCACTGTAGGCTGCAGAAATTTAAATAGGATGTGTTCCTTTCGACTTCAGATACTCTATTGCTCTATCTGTTTGTTGAAAACGTTGTGCAGTGCAAAAGAAAAGCTGTAATTGCCTCTCAGAAGTCTAGGCCCGGCCATATGCATTGACTCACAGCACTATGCAATGCGGAAGTTCTGGAGGAACTGTTGTTAACTTCTGGAGATGTTCTACCTATGTGTCAGCTAGTAGTGTAACGGTGGGTGTCGCGCTCTGTTGATAATACGTCGCGAGTTCGGGTACATTCACTGCTACATTTTTTAAAACGCAATACTGTTGTCAGCTGAAGTTTGTCGATGTAATGGAACTTTGAACATAATTCCCTTCACTTCTCAACCCAAAATAGTCGCATGTGGGAAAAGGACTAACTTCCACGACATTCCGTTCTTTTCAGGTTTAATAGATGGCCAGGCTGCAGATGCATCTCGAAACTGTTGTATTATGTATGGGGAAATCGCATCGTGCCAAAATACGCCAGAAAAGTTTTTCTTCAGTAGCTGTCGTGTGGCAGTGGCACTTTATTCTTCATCAAACCTTGTATGACAGCTTTAACTCAGAACAAGTTTTCTACATGCATGTAATCAATAAACTTCATGTGTATTGTCAGACTGTTATAGATAACATCAGAGAATTCGCATACATCGTTGATGATTAATTTCTCTCTCATGTTAACTAATCTTTTAACAGCACTAAAAGAAACCTTTTAAAAATAGTGCACTGTATTATAAGAAATGAAATAAAACTACCCACGATGACCTTACGACGAAAGTCTGTTTCATTAAAACTGGGTATCTGTACACAAGAATGTGTGTGTGTGTGAGAGAGAGAGAGAGAGAGATAGAGACAGAGAGACAGAGAGAAAGAGAGAAAATGAGAGAGAAAGAGAGAGAGTGAAAGAGAAAGAGAGAGAGAGAGATGAAAATATAAAAGGAATGAGAGAGAGAGTAAAAAATTGTTGCTTGGAAACTGAATCATCGTATGTAAAGAAATCTTTCCTTAAAATGACACGTTCTACATCATTATGAAATGTCATATTCATGATCTATGGAACAAGTATTAATCTAATCTAATCTAATCTAATCTAAATTTTCGACCCTATCAGTAAACATATCCAAGCTGAAAATAAAAAAAATGACAGTTTTTGTAATAAACCGGGATTCCTATAAAGACCCTTTCGTCCCATTTAACTAACCACGAAAGATGTGTGATATACCTCCATTCAGAAGGAACAAACTGTTCACGCATTTAAAGATGAAGCGCATGATCTGATGTTCTCTGACGGGGATACGAACCCAACAAGCAATCTGATTGTTAACTAAGTAAAATCAAATATTACGTATCGTTTTTTCTTACCAGCTGCTAGATGTTTGAATCTAAAATAAAGATACAAATTTTTGTGCCTGAGCAATAATCGAACCGCACACCTACCGTCCTTTATCATCCCCGATCATAGCTTAAGTAACACTTGCTTACTCACCAACAGTAAGATGTGTGCGTGTTTGACCAGAAATAACGACACCTATTGCGATTGTTGGCAACACATGAACAGACATTAAAAACGCACTTTAATTTTCACTAGCAGACTGGTATGCACGTGATATGGCTTGAAATGAAATTATGAATATTTTTGTACTGGATCAGGATTCGGACCCGCATACTTACCTTTGGAGGAGACTTAGAGAAGATTGCTGTCTTGGGAAAAGGATTGAACTATACTGTTCCGAGAGATTCAGATCCTCGAAAGAGGAGATACGAATTCGAATCACAGTCCAGCACCAAATTTTTCAACGTCTCTAGTTCAATCAAGTACAAGAAAATAAGAGCCCTGTTCCTTTAAATGGCTATCGGTTCATCAAATAACATAAAATTTTCTAATGTAAGTAAGTTTACTGGAGACAGTATTTCTGTTTACCATGAATTCCGCCTATGTCATTTCCCAACGCAATCCGACTCTGCCCAGTTGGTAATGAAGGAACGTGAGGTTTAATGCCGATTCTGGATTGTAACGTCTTTCTCTTGAGGTTACCAGAGGTAAAGTAAATCTGTTTTTGCCTCTTAAAAGTAAATGCCTGAACCCACGCATTGCACCTGTGAATGTTCGTTCCACCAGACCATTGTGATCACATTTCCCAGCGAATTTCTAATTCAGCAAATTTCTTAGTTCGAGAAAATCCACTGTGAAGTGTGAATTTACCGGATAATTCGATTACTACCGTCATTATTACTATCATTTTCTTCATACCGTTGCTGGAACACATGTGCTTGAAGATCATTTAATGCCTTTTAGTCATTATACAAGTAGTTGTCCAAGAAGAGGTTCTTTCCTTGTCTACGTAGTCCTTTTCATGTTAATATCAAACATCAGCAATTACTCGCAGATTTCATTAAAACTAAAAAATTGATGAAGACTTTACTTGATAACAAACACGCGCTTCCTTTCTTAAATTACTTGCGCCTAGAAATGGCTGTCGAATACTGCCAAACCGAAAGCCCAAGGATCTTACGGCCTTCCGATATACGTCGCTGTCAGTTCTTCCACATAATTTGGTCGACGTGACCTGTTTCAAGTTGTGTATGGCAGAGAATGTTTTAGAAAATCAATTGTTTTCCTTTGCCATAAACAGAAAGATATCCATTCTAAGCTAACCAAGCTCAAAATTTTCGCATTATTAGTTAAAATTTAATATTCACATCTTTAATGTAGGAAAGTATTTTACAGTTGCAAAACTCGCATCCGACTCATTGACCTTACACTTAGTCGCTGACCATAAATTCTAGCTTAGAGTGACACAAGTTTAAGTAACCTACTGTAGCGAAGACTGTTTGCCAGTGCTCTTTCTCACTGGAAAATAAGCAGTTCATTCATTGATCTCTGTAACTGTAACTGTAATTTCTGAGTGTATGCAGCGCACGCGGATTGTAGAATTTAGTGGTGCTCTCTCTTCCACGTCTGTATACAAATTGCCTGACCTAAACGGGCCCTTTATCATTACAGGTCCTGACAGTGCACCATCATACTGACAACAGTAATGTGCTTATACTCACAGCGTCACTGTTCGTTTTAGCTGATTTTGTAATCATTTAAACAAAACAACATGACCTTCCAGTGGGAGACATTTCGTCCCCCTTTTCCTTGTGTGAAATTTGTCAGCAAGCTTTTTGCCTTCCAACCAGCGAAATGCGGCAGAGTACGGCCAGTAAACGATTCATAAACCACGATTTATTGCCGTTAAGACGATTTCTTTAAACATTGTCTTAGATGAACGAATTTAGTTTCTTCTTAAATCGTCTTATGCAGCAACGTTCACAGACATCTCAAATAGAAAAATTTCTACATCCAGGTACGAAGGTTGTGAGACAAACTTCCAACCGTTTGTGTCAGGTTTTTTTTTTTTTTTTTTTTTTGCAGATGTATTTTGTCTGAGAGGTATCACAGGTAGTGTTCCTGTAGCTGTGGGAATCATTGGTTGAAAACGAGTTTAACGCCAATGGGTACAGTACTGCTAAATATACAAAATGATGATCAACCTAAGTCTGAGTTCATCCACAAACTGAGGCGTATTTATAATACTGAAGGTAGACGGTGTATGCTTGTCTTCCTTGAGTGGGCATTGCACGACATTTACAAACACGTATACAATACTATGAATACTTCGAACGCTGCAGCTATCGTTGCTCTCCAAACTAATTTTAGTATATGGGTAGATACAAAGATCCACACTGTATCCACACTCATGAGTCTGATTGTTTCTTTGTATCCTTCTATCTACTAACTTTGTGTGTTATTGTTCGGTGTTCCAAAAGCACTATATTATGCCTGATCTCACGAAGTATTAGAACGAGGTCGCAAGAAGGCTAACGAATTATAATCAAAATACACTGAGACGCCAATTTGTCTGTCGTCATGGAGTTAAGTCGGTAGAAATAGTTGGGTATTGTTGCCTGCATCACCGGCATCCCATTGCCGTCTTCTCTTTCGGTCGTGTGTTGCGCATGGTGCAACAAATATTTGTGTTTTGCTTGCTTCTGTGACAGGTATCACCCCACTGAATGCGAGCAAGCTCACGAATAGACTGTCAATAATTGGATTTACGCAATAATACACTTAAAATGTGTATTTTTGCATTTTGTATCCCGATGGAAATAATTGTAAATACACTCCTGGAAATGGAAAAAAGAACACATTGACACCGGTGTGTCGGACCCACCATACTTGCTCCGGACACTGCGAGAGGGCTGTACAAGCAATGATCACACGCACGGCACAGCGGACACACCAGGAACCGCGGTGTTGGCCGTCGAATGGCGCTAGCTGCGCAGCATTTGTGCACCGCCGCCGTTAGTGTCAGCCAGTTTGCCGTGGCATACGGAGCTCCATCGCCGTCTTTAACACTGGTAGCATGCCGCGACAGCGTGGACGTGAACCGTATGTGCAGTTGACGGACTTTGAGCGAGGGCGTATAGTGGGCATGCGGGAGGCCGAGTGGACGTACCGCCGAATTGCTCAACACGTGGGGCGTGAGGTCTCCACAGTACATCGATGTTGTTGCCAGTGGTCGGCGGAAGGTGCACGTGCCCGTCGACCTGGGACCGGACCGCAGCGACGCACGGATGCACGCCAAGACCGTAGGATCCTACGCAGTGCCGTAGGGGACCGCACCGCCACTTCCCAGCAAATTAGGGACACTGTTGCTCCTGGGGTATCGGCGAGAACCATTCGCAACCGTCTCCATGAAGCTGGGCTACGGTCCCGCACACCGTTAGGCCGTCTTCCGCTCACGCCCCAACATCGTGCAGCCCGCCTCCAGTGGTGTCGCGACAGGCGTGAATGGAGGGACGAATGGAGACGTGTCGTCTTCAGCGATGAGAGTCGCTTCTGCCTTGGTGCCAATGATGGTCGTATGCGTGTTTGGCGCCGTGCAGGTGAGCGCCACAATCAGGACTGCATACGACCGAGGCACACAGGGCCAACACCCGGCATCATGGTGTGGGGAGCGATCTCCTACACTGGCCGTACACCACTGGTGATCGTCGAGGGGACACTGAATAGTGCACGGTACATCCAAACCGTCATCGAACCCATCGTTCTACCATTCCTAGACCGGCAAGGGAACTTGCTGTTCCAACAGGACAATGCACGTCCGCATGTATCCCGTGCCACCCAACGTGCTCTAGAAGGTGTAAGTCAACTACCCTGGCCAGCAAGATCTCCGGATCTGTCCCCCATTGAGCATGTTTGGGACTGGATGAAGCGTCGTCTCACGCGGTCTGCACGTCCAGCACGAACGCTGGTCCAACTGAGGCGCCAGGTGGAAATGGCATGGCAAGCCGTTCCACAGGACTACATCCAGCATCTCTACGATCGTCTCCATGGGAGAATAGCAGCCTGCATTGCTGCGAAAGGTGGATATACACTGTTCTAGTGCCGACATTGTGCATGCTCTGTTGCCTGTGTCTATGTGCCTGTGGTTCTGTCAGTGTGATCATGTGATGTATCTGACCCCAGGAATGTGTCAATAAAGTTTCCCCTTCCTGGGTCAATGAATTCACGGTGTTCTTATTTCAATTTCCAGGAGTGTAGATTATATGCCTACTTGCTTATTACTAGCGCTTATCGATGCTTTCCTCAGAAAATGAAAATAAAAATAAAGAGAGAGAGACAGAGAGAGAAAACATAAATGTATTTCAAATATCAGCTTGGTGACGCTATGTTCGTCTCGTAATGTAAAGCAAGGATAGGTGATAGGTAGTATCTCGTTGTACTAGCGATATGTATGGCTACAGGTTTCTTTCTTTTCTCTCTGCCAAGAACCAGAAAAGAATTCAGTAACAAAGTGGTAAGAAGACCTATGCAATGCGACGATTAAACACTCAGTCTTTCTTGGTTACTTTGTTAATCCTTAACAATTGTCTGTAATGCAGTAAACATCTTTGATTACTGTTTTTTATTATTACCATTGTCATTGTTGTTCGTCACCTCCCAACAGATTTCCTGTCACTCACTGCTGCCGATGCACATTGCGAATGGATCAGGATGAATGGAATGTTTCGTCACGGAGAATATACACATTTCTCTCGGCGTGTTATGTTCAGGGTAATATAAAAATCTCAGTAAGAGAAGACGTCAACTGGATGCCGGTGATACAGGCAATAACATCCAACTATTTCTGTCGACTTATCACCATGACGACAGAGAAATTGGATGTATTTTGATTATAGTTCGTTAGCCTTCTTGCGACCTCGTTCTAATACCTCGTGGGAGCAGGCATAATATTTTGCTTTTTGAACACCGAGCAATAACACGCAATGACTGTAGATGGAAGGATGCAAAGAAACAATCAGACTCATGAGCGTGGACCCAGTTCATCATTAGAAGACTAAACAAGAGGGAAACATTACGAAAGCAATGAATACGCTGATTAGTATACATTATTTGTATAGATCTGAAGATGAAAAAGCGCAGATCTGCACTTTACTTTCTGTCTTAATGGGCATGATTTTTAGTTTCTTCACCTCTGAATTTTCAAATGAATTGATTATTACATGGCACAGAATAATTAGTTAACTGTGTTTCTTACAGCTTCCATTCGCACCAACATTTTTCTACATTCTCGTGCAATTCATGAAATTCTACCTGTATGATCACAAGACTTCACATAGATGCAATCGATTTCGAGGTGCATAGTGTTTGTTATCTTACTTTTTGTGACACATGGGCAAAGTTGATTTCCAAAACCTTTTCATTGTACTGAAATAATCTTTTGTCACAAAGTAACAAGGTAAGTGTTTTATTCGTATATATTTTGTGGGAAACTGTAATCATTATGGTAGATTATACACCTGAATGTTTGACACAATTGGTAGGAAAAAACGCTGCATATTAACCAAACCACTCGCCTTCTCTCCGTATCCTGCTATGAGATGAGCATGGGATTCTCTTCACATACCGCTACAGAGCCGTCGCTAGCACAGCTGAGAATTGTCAACACCGTCACAAACATTTGGCAATACTGTGACAGTGCAATCACTTCCACGTATGCTACTGAACTGACTCGCTAAATTCGCTTGGTATTCAAAAATTGTTCAAATTGATCTGAGCACTATGGGACTTAACTTCTGAGGTCAGCAGTCCTCTAGAACTTAGAACTACTTAAACCTAACTAACCTAAGGACATCACTCACATCCATGCCCGAGGCAGGATTCGAACCTGCGACCGTAGCGGGTGCGCGGTTCCAGACTGTAGCGCTTGATATTCCCTTTCCATTTGAATGACTCGTGCTATATAATCCTCATGTAAACTAAGACACTGAGACTGAAAATTCAATTTTTTGGCTAAAGAAATGCTATTCTTCACATAAGTGACAACTTTTATACTCTTTCACGATGTGTTATGAGGCTGAGTGACCAATACCATGATGAGAGTGGCGTGCTGGCAGCAGTGTGTCCGTTGCCCCGTGGTACAGCCCGTGTCTCGTGTCGCAGCAGCTCAATGAATCGTCAGTTCTAACCGTGGAAGGGACCAGCGTGTGCGAGCTTTTTTTCTGATATATTTTATGGGGATACGAATTTCCATAAAAAATTATGTAACGAAATCGGAAGAAAAACCTTTACACTTTAAGTCCTTTTGGTAGCTCGACCCAGTAAGTTGTGTTAATGGTCATAGATCTCGGCTTTCTGACTGTTAAGCTGCTTCACTATACAAGCGTCTCTGAAGAAATTCGAATCGACCGTCAACGATACGAATTTCAATATTGTTTCTTCACATAAGACTCACACGTCAGGGTGATAGGTATGAAGGGAATGAACCTCTTGACTACTGTAGGGCCTCTATGCTAAATTTCCAAAGTAGCAATTAGGACCTCTCTGCAGACATTTACTAACAGCGGCTCTAGCGACTTACTTTTTCGCTGGGTAGCTTCACATATGGGCAATTTTGTCGCCTTAAATCCAATTGAATTTTTAAATATCACTTCTGAACAGCGTTCACTTCTCCATTAATCAATGTATAGACCTCAAAACAAGCAATATGCCTGAGTAACTATGGAGCATGTTCTGAAAGGTACTGACACAATGTTTTGCATTCATTTACAATAGGGAATCAAAGAAAGGAACTAAACACATTACACTGCATTTAACGAACACATATGAATCCATGAAAAAAATAAATTATTTGAAGAATCTCCTGTGAAAGGAGAAAGAACAGGATATGACACTTTAATTATAGAGCACTGGATCACAATGAAATCAAATCTGTGCCACATTGATGGATTGCATACTAGTGTAATAAAATACTCACCAAATAAAAACGGTTTTGTGCCTCCATTGCAATAGAGTATGAAACACAAATCTTAGACAGATTTTATGGGTCACCACTCAACTACATTAAAGCATTTTACATCGTCGAGAGTGAGGAGTGGAGCAGACGTTGCCGGCAGAAGGCGTGGCAGCGCAGCGCCTCAGCCCCCGCCGGAATGCAGCAAACGGGTCCCAGAGAACTCAGACGCATGAGGCGTTCAGAGGCGGAAGGTAGGCCAAGAAATCTCTCGCTAAGATATTGTTGAACCAAACTGTCATTACCAATGTGACAGAAAGCGAAATATTTTGTAGATTCGTTTGCAATACACTCATAGCTTCAGCACGGAGGGGAAAGGGGCGATAAAAATAATGTCGACGTGTGCTCTCCGTTGCCACATGTCGTATTATCTAGTCTTGCGTTTTACCTTTTTTTTCTTGTCATTTTTTTTTAAGTAGGTCAGGGGGCAGAGAGGGCAGGGGTCGTACTTGGAGGCCTCGCCACGGTGTCCCCGTCTCCTGACAGGATAAGGGAGAAGCAGCAGGAAGGAAACATTGTACATTGTAATTTTTTTTGTTAGTAACAATTACACTAGGGGTAAGATAGATACTGCCTACAGGAAAATTAAGGAGACCTTTGGTGATAAGAGAACCACTTGTATGAACATCAAGAGCTCAGATGGAAACCCAGTTCTAAGCAAAGAAGGGAAAGCAGAAAGGTGGAAGGAGTATATAGAGGCTCTATACAAGGGCGATGTACTTGAGGACAATATTATGGAAATGGAAGAGAATGTAGATGAAGATGAAATGGGAGATACGATACTGCGTGAAGAGTTTGACAGAGCACTGAAAGACCTGAGTCGAAACAAGGCCCCCGGAGTAGACAACATTCCATTGGAACTACAGACGGCCTTGGGAGAGCCAGTCCTGACAAAACTCTACCATCTGGTGAGCAAGATGTAAGAGACAGGCGAAATACCCACAGACTTCAAGAAGAATATAATAATTCCAATCCCAAAGAAAGCAGGTGTTGACAGATGTGAAAATTACCGAACAATCAGTTTAATAAGTCACAGCTGCAAAATACTAACACGAATTCTTTACAGACGAATGGAAAAACTAGTAGAAGCCGACCTCGGGGAAGATCAGTTTGGATTCCGTAGAAATACTGGAACACGTGAGGCAATACTGACCTTACGACTTATCTTAGAACAAAGATTAAGGAAAGGCAAACCTACATTTCTAGCATTTGTAGACTTAGAGAAAGCTTTTGACAATGTTGACTGGAATACTCTCTTTCAAATTCTAAAGGTGGCAGGGGTAAAATACAGGGAGCGAAAGGCTATTTACAATTCGTACAGAAACCAGATGGCAGTTATAAGAGTCGAGGGGCATGAAAGGGAAGCAGTGGTTGGGAAGGGAGTGAGACACGGTTGTAGCCTCTCCCCGATGTTATTCAATCTGTATATCGAGCAAGCAGTAAAGGAAACAAAAGATAAATTCGGAGTAGGTATTAAAATCCATGGAGAAGAAATAAAAACCTTGAGGTTTGCCGATGACATTGTAATTCTGTCAGAGACAGCAAAGGACCTGGAAGTGCAGTTGAACGGAATGGACAGTGTCTTGAAAGGAGGATATAAGATGAACATCAACAAAAGCAAAACGAGGATAATGGAATGTAGTCGAATTAAGTCGAGTGATGTTGAGGTTATTACATTAGGAAATGAGACACTTGAAGTAGTAAAGGAGTTTTGCTATTTGGGGAGCAAAATAACTGATGATGGTCGAAATAGAGAGGATATAAAATGTAGACTGGCAATGGCAAGGAAAGCGTTTCTGAAGAAGAGAAATTTGTTAACATCGAATATAGATTTAAGTGTCAGGAAGTCGTTTCTGAAAGTATTTGTATGGAGTGTAGCCATGTATGGAAGTGAAACGTGGACGACAAATAGTTTAGACAAGAACAGAATAGAAGCTTTCGAAATATGGTGCTACAGAAGAATGCTAAAGATTAGATGGGTAGATCACATAACTAATGAGGAAGTATTGAATAGGATTGGGGAGAAGAAAAGTTTGTGGCACAACTTGACCAGAAGAAGGGATCGGTTAGTAGGACATGTTCTGAGGCATCAAGGGATCACCAATTTAGTATTGGAGGGCAGCGTGGAGGGTAAAAATCATAGGGGGAGACCAAGAGATGAATACATTAAGCAGATTCAGAAGGATGTAGGTTGCAGTAGGTACTGAGAGATGAAGAAGCTTGCACAGGATAGAGTAGGATGGAGAGCTGCATCAAACCAGTCTCAGGACTGAAGACCACAACAACAACAACAATAATATTTTATTTATCCATTTAATTTTAATGTCCCAAAAGAAAAATCATATATACAAAAAGAAGGGAAAGAAATATAGGGCCGAAGTGACATCCTCGTCACTTCACTGGCAGTAAATCCTATCCCTCAAAACAACGTAAACCTGGGACTCCCCACCGCTTCGGGGGGTTATGAAACATGCTGCCTAGAAAGTTCGCAAAATGCGTTTTATATTTAGAGTGGCGTCGGATGATTTCGCGTTGTTCTAGTAGATAATGCCAATAGTCCATGCCCGATATCAAGGTCCGCGAGAGCACGTAGTGCGATGCGTGTCCTCCAATCCACCGGATTGCCGATGTTTTCTGTGAGGGGTAAAAGACAGCGTCATGGAAGAATAACGCGTCCGTCGTGATCGTGGATTCATCGGTGCGTCGGAGGAGGGCCATGATGCGTTGCGTCAGCCGGCAAACATCCTTTGCCTCACCGCACTGTAGAGAATGTTCGTCGGTGTCCTGCATGCCACATATAAGGCAGAGCGGGGAATCTACCATGCGAATATCGTACAATCGTTGGCGGCTAACTGCCTTGCGGTTGATGAATGTATAGCATGACTATCGCGCAGCTGTGGTGAGGAGAGGTGTATGGACAGCTCGCCAAATCTGTCGCCAGTTTCGTGTTGGGTATTTAAGTTCGACAACATTGCTGCCATGATGACGCCGCAAGTATCGATATATCTCACGGGTAGTGGGAATTTTTGTAGAAAGTATCTGTAACTGAACGTAACTAAAATCAACAAAAAATCGCGCGTCGTGAGAAAAAGAGGGCGAGATTGTGCCTACCGCCACCGGTGGTTCAGAGGACGCGGGAAGAAGCACATCCATGATGGCCGACGTGATAGCGTGTTGCCGTTGGTTCCAAGTTCGTAACGTCGCTCGCAGGTATAAACCTAGAGCCTTGTTCCGCACATCCATGAGATTAAGTCCTCCAGAATGGTGTGGGAGAGTTAAAGTCTTGTATCTGATCTTAAACAACATTCCTTGGCTGACATAGTATCCAAAGGCCGCCATTAATCTGTCAGCAATACCATGTGGCATTGGCAGTACCTGTGCTAGGTGCGGCCGTCTCGAGGCCAGGTGAACATTAGTGTATTCCACTCTTTGGAGCAGGTCGTGCGTTCGGAGTGAATTGTTGCGTATGTGCAGTCGCACTTGCTAGAGGAGACGTCGATAGCTCGCCTCCGCTGATTGCCGTAGCGATCGTGTGAACAATACACCTAAGTATCGCAAGATGTCCACCGTCGTAAACGGACTGTGCAGAGCATCCAGCCCTCGACCGATGTGCATGATCTTGGTTTTATTCATGTTGACCCTGCTTCCCGCAGCTACTCCGTACGTAGTAAGAAGGGTAACCACCTTACTTACTTCGTTCTCCGACCGGACGAGTATCATCAAGTCGTCGGCATATGCACGACACGTGAAGGAGCTCGCACGGAGTCGGACGCCTGTTAGAGTCCGTCTAAGAATCTGCATCAATGGTTCGAGCGCTATTGTAAACAGTATCATCGACAAGGGGCATCCTTGCCTAACTGAGCTGCAAACAGGAATCGTTCCTACCATCCTGCCATTGACTGTCACCGTCGAAGAAGCGCCGCCAAGGAGGCGCATGAGGACGTTAATAAAATCCTGTGGTATCGCCATGCATCGCATGGTCGAGTCAAGGAAATCATGGTTGATCCTGTCAAAGGCACGATCAAAATCCACCGATACCAACGCCGCTCGCATGCGACAAGCTTCCGTCAGGGAAATTACGTCACGGTATTCGCCGAGGATAGAATTTATGGTGCTCCGAACCCCTAGACAAACCTGGTCTGGTGGTATTGTCTTGGATATTACAATCTTGAGCCTTGCCGCCAACAGTCGCGCAAAGATCTTATAGTCAGTATTGAGCATCGTGAGTGGTCTAAAGTGATGGGCGCTGACACTTTCGGTATTGGTATAAGCAGTCCCACCATGAAATGCGACGGAACGTCCGTGTCAGGGCTCAATAACTCATTATATACCAATACTAAACGGGACATCATTAAATCCGCAAACGAGCGATAAAATTCGAGTAGCAACCCATCTGGCCCAGGGGATTTATGCGCCGCACCCTTCGCGAGTGCGCCCCGGATGTCATCTTCCGTTAGGGGTTCCAATAGCGCCTCTGCATCCGGACAATCCACCTCCGTTTGCATCTGTCGCAAAATTTCTTCTCCTGTCCGATTGTCCGTCGGCGTCCCAGTGAAAAGGAGGCGGTAATGCTCCAGGAACTCAGCAGCTATGTCCTGTTGTGACGTCAAGGGCCGACCGTCGTCATCATGGAGCACCGTGATTAGAGGCGATTACGCGCATGTCCCTTGGACACATGATGCATGTTAATACGTTCTCCATCGACGTTGTCCAAGCACCGAGCACGGATCGAAAGTCCCTCCAGTCGACGTCTCGTGATCGATAAAATGCAGGCCTGAATGCGATGGACTTCCGCTTGACGCTCGGGCGATGGGGCCCTGGAGGACAAGTCGCGGAGCACCATGTAGTAATAATCAAGTGTATCTCGGAGCCATTTCGCTTTTTCCTTGCCATACGTTATGAGAGCTCTTCGTATCGCCGGTTTTGCACACCGCAGCCACCATGAAAGAACCGTACGGTGCAGTGGCAGACGGCGAGTGCAAGTCTGCCATGTTTCTTCGATCCGCTGGCGACATTCGAGATCCACCAATAAGGATGAATTAAGTATCCAGGAACAACGACTCCGCCAGACCCGCTGCCGTGGGAGGGTTAACGTGCATAAATATGCAAGGTGATCCGTAAAAGCTGTGGGCCAACGTTCAGCAGCTAACATGTGATCTCTTAATCCATCAGAAACATAAGTCCGATCCAGCCTGCTCGCCGAGTGGCTAGTAAAATACGTGTAGCCCTCTCGCTGCCCATGGATCTTTTCCCACGTGTCCATTAGGGCCATGTCCCGACAGATCGTGTTCAATGCGTGGCAGGAGCTGAAATGAGGTGTTTGATCCTTCGGTGTGAGTACAAAGTTAAAATCCCCCCCTACCAAGATGTGGTCATACCTCCCATGGAATAGGGGGACAATCTCCTCCGAGTAGAAGCGTGCACGTGCCTGTCGATTGTCAGATCCGGAGGGTGCATAGATGTTGACGATACGAATGCCGTTCACGGTCATAGCCAAACCACGAGCCGAAGGAAGGTAATCGAGATCACACATCGGCATCCCTTCCCGGACTAGTATCGCTGTGCCACGTCCTCCATCTGGAGTCGACGCTAGATAAGTGTTGTATCCATGCACGTCGGGAAAAGCAGCATTGCAGGTTTCCGGCATCAGCAGAATATCAATGTCTGTGGCGTAAATCATGTCCCGGAGAAGTTGCATCTTTGTAAGCGAACGTGCGATGTTAATGTTCACTGTGCCCACCTTATATGCATGGTTCGTTGTCGTTGTCATGCTCGAGTCATGTCATTGCGAACTCCAAGGGCTTTAGTCCACTATTCGTGCTCAGAGGAGTGCCCGCCAACGGGTTGCCCTCCTTTCTTGTCGTTCCGTGGTGTGCATCCTGTAAGTGAGTGGTCATCATTTGGGGGTGGCAAGTCCCGTATGTCTTCGACTGGTTCCGCACAGTCGCAGTGGTCATCCATCCGAGAAACGTCCTCTGATGTATTTCGACGTGGCTGCCGGGACATTGGTGTCCCTGACTCCTTCGTCGGCAGCGCTGGGTCAGTCGGTGTCAATGAAGAGTGACCATCTGAAAGGCAGGACATCCGGTCACCATCTGACGGAATCCTGTCAGCGTCCTCTAAAGGCACGTGTTCTGTGTCAGACAGTTCTTCGGCTAGGATACCATTCGTGTCCCCTAGGGGGGGACTTGTCACCTGAACTATGGCGACGCTATTTGCGACGCTTCGGCGATCGCTGTTTTCGTGCCCTGCCCTCTGCTACCTCACTGTGTTCGTCGATCGTTCGTTGGTCTGTTGCCGGCCCACTGTCTCGACCTCTACTTCCACGCCGCTTGCTACATGTGAGTTTTCGGAAGGTTCCTCCCTCAACTGACGTGACGTGTGTGTAGGGACATTCTCCGAGTCACCTCCATGCTCCTGTAACTCGGTCTGCTCTTGCATAAAAACGTCTTTGTCACGCTCCGAACTTGGTAACACCTCCCGGCGGGCCACCGACACGTACGTCATCGGCAGTTGCGTGGGAACTTCTCGCTGTGACGCTTCTCCATGTGGCAGTTGCACGACACGGCGATGTATGCACTCCGAACGGATATGTCCTTCTCCACCACAGCCAGAACAGGTGCGTTGCTGGCCATCGTAAATCACAGTAGCTCGACATCCTCCAATGTATAAATAAGAAGGGATATGTTTAGTAAGGACGATCCGCACCTGTCAGACGCCGTTTAGCACAGGATAGGTGCTGCCCAGCGTTCAGGCGTATGACTAAGTACCGTTCCATATGGTCGCAGCGATTCAGTAACCATCGATTCTGGCACCTCAAACGGCAATTCAAAGATTCGAATGACCCTCAACCCAATCCTAAAGGAGCTACTGTTACATCGCTGATATGGCCATCAGAGTGACGAAATTTAAATCCTCTTTGAGCAGCGGAGAGAGTTCTTTCACACGCAGGTTCATCGGTCATCTTTACGTACATTGTACTGCTTACAATGGACAGGTGTATTCCAATTATGTCTGCAGCAGGTAAACGAACTTCTTCCCTCAAAAAACGCTCTATTTCGAAAGCTTTGGGTCTGGAAAATTCGTTGTCGAACGTAAATTGGAGCGTAGTCTTTCGAAAATTGTGTGCCATGGCGATCGAGTCAGACAACAACACACGCGAGTACCGGCGGTGTAAACACTTCCTCGTCCACGCGCGCCCGCGGCCGGGACAGCAGGTCCGTGCCGCGCCACCGCCTAAAGCAGTCGCAGTCGAAAGTGATACACTCATACTGCAGTAAAGACTTCCTCCAGGACGTGCCGCAGTCTACTGTGTAGCCAGATCGAGCGTATTGCCGGGCATAGAATTCTGAGGGCAGCACGATTGTATTGTCCACCTCACGTACAATTTTTTTTGTTTAAGATCGTATTTACAACAAATATTGCACACTGAAAACCCACAAAAATTAACAAAATAAAATTATTTTATGAGAGCAACGTAAGCTGCAGCGTTCGAAGTATTCATAGTATTGTATACGTGTGTGTAAATGTCGTGTAATGCCCACTCAAGGAAGACAAGGATACACCGTCAACCTTCAGTATTATAAATACGCCTCAGTTTGTGGATGAACTCAGACTTAGGTTGATCATCATTTTGTATATTTAGCAGTACTGTACCCATTGGTGTTAAACTCGTTATCAACCAATCATTCCCACAGCTACAGGAACACTACCTGTGATACCTCTCAGACAAAATACTTCTGCAAAAAAGAAAAAAAAACCTGACACAAACGGTTGGAAGTTTGTCTCACAACCTTCGTACCTGGATGAAGAGATTTTCCTATTTGAGATATCTGTGAACGTTGCTGCATAAGACGATTTAAGAAGAAACTAAATTCCTTCATCTAAGACAATGTTTAAAGACATCGTCTTAACGGCAATAAATCGTGGTTTAGCCGTGCGGTTCTAAGCGCGTCAGTTTGGAACCGCGTGACAGCTACGGTGGCAGGTTCGAATCCTGCCTCGGGCATGGATGTGTGTGATGTCCTTAGGTTAGTTAGGTTTAAGTAGTTCTAAGTTCTAGGGGACTGATGACCTCAGTAGTTAAGTCCCATAGTACTCAGAGCCATTTGAACCATTTTGAAATCGTGGTTTGTGAATCGTTTACTGGCCGTACTTTGCCGCATTTCGCTGGTTGGAAGGCAAAAAGCTTGCTGACAAATTTCACACAAGGAAAAGGGGGACGAAATGTCTCCCACTGGAAGGTCATGTTGTTTTGTTTAAATGATTACAAAATCAGCTAAAACGAACAGTAAGACTGTCAGCATAAGCACATTACTGTTGTCAGTATGATGGTGCACTGTCAGGACATGTAATGTTAAAGTGCCCGTTTAGGTCAGGCAATTTGTATACAGACGTGGAAGAGAGAGCACCACTAAATTCTACAATCCGCGTGCACTGCATGCACACAGAAATTGCTGTTACAGTATACTATTGGAGACCAGTGAGTGAACTGCTTATTTTCCATTGAGAAAGAGCACTGGCAAACAGTCTTCGCTACAGTAGGTTATTTAAACTTGTGTCACTCTGAGCTAGAATTTATGGTCAGCGACTAAGTGTAAGGTCAATGCGTCGGATGCGAGTTTTGCAACTGTGAAATACTTTCCTACATTAAAGATGTGAATATTAAATTTGAACTAATAATGCGAAAATTTTGAACTTGGTTAGCTTAGAATGAATATCTTTCTGTTTATGGAAAAGGAAAACAATTGATTTTCTAAAACATTCTCTGCCATACACAACTTGAAACAGGTCACGTCGACCAAATAATGTGGAAGAACTGACAGCGACGTATATCGGAAGGCAGTAAGATCCTTGGGCTTTCGGTTTGGCAGTATTCGACAGCCATTTCTAGGCGCAAGTAATTTAAGAAAGGAAGCGCGTGTTTGTTATCAAGTAAAGTCTTCATCAATTTTTTGTTTTAATGAAATCTGCGAGTAATTGCTGATGTTTGATATTAACATGAAAAGGACTACGTAGACAAGGAAAGAACCTCTTCTTGGGCAACTACTTGTATAATGACTAAAAGGCATTAAATGATCTTCAAGCACATGTGTTCCAGCAACGGTATGAAGAAAATGATAGTAATAATGACGGTAATAATCGAATTATCCGGTAACTTCACACTTCACAGTGGATTTTCTCGAGCTAAGAAATTTGCTGAATTAGTGAAAAATTCAAAATGGCTTCACATCGTGGCTATGATGTCTAGAAGAGACTTTACATCCTGCTGACATGAGAATAGCATCATCTCCGCGTCAGAAGATTGCTTCTACTTAACCATTTAATAGACTCGCATCTTTTCCACCGTGACTAATTTTGTAAGCTAAGCACATCATCCGCCACAGCATACTCCTGGGGCTGGGAAATGTGGTCACAATGGTCTGGTGGAAAGAACTTTCACAGGTGCAATGCGTGGGTTCAGGCATTTACTTTTAAGAGGCAAGAACACATTTACTTTACCTCTGGTAACCTCAAGAGAAAGACGTTATAATCCAGAATCGGCATTAAACATCACGTTCCTTCATTACCAACTGGCCAGAGTCGGATTGCGTTGGGAAATGACATAGGCGGAATTCATGGTAAACAGAAATACTGTCTCCAGTAAACTTACTTACATTAGAAAATTTTATGTTATTTGATGAACCGATAGCCATTTAAATGAATAGGGCTCTTATTTTTCTTGTACTTGATTGAACTAGAGACGTTGAAAAATTTGGTGCTGGACTGTGATTCGAATTCGTATCTTCTCTTTCGAGGATCTGAATCTCTCGGAACAGTATAGTTCAATCATTTCGTTCCTTTTCCCAAGACAGCAATCTTCTCTAAGTCTCCTCCAAAGGTAAGTATGCGGGTCCGAATCCTGATCCAGTACAAAAATATTCATAATTTCATTTCAAGCCCTATCACGTGCATACCAGTCTGCTAGTGAAAATTAAAGTGCGTTTTTAATGTCTGTTCATGTGTTGCCACAATCGCAATAGGTGTCGTTATTTCTGGTCAAACACGCACACATCTTACTGTTGGTGAGTAAGCAAGTGTTACTTAAGCTATGATCGGGGATGATAAAGGACGGTAGGTGTGCGGTTCGATTATTGCTCAGGCACAAAAATTTGTATCCTTATTTTAGATTCAAACATCTAGCAGCTGGTAAGAAAAACCGATACGTAATATTTGATTTTACTTAGTTAACAATCAGATTGCGTGTTGGGTTCGTATCCCCGTCAGAGAACTTCAGATCATGCGCTTCATCTTTAAATGCATAAACAGATTGTTCCTTCTGAATGGAGGTATATCACACATCTTTCGTGGTTAGTTAACAGGGACGAAAGGGTCTTTATAGGAATCCCGGTTTATTACAAAAACTGTCGTTTTTTATTTTCAGTTTGGATTTGGTTACTGATATTGGCGAAAATTTCTGTAATTCGTGACTCTTATGACTAGTCGGCAAGATTATATGATTAGATTAGATTAGATTAGTACTTGTTCCATAGATCATGAATACGAAATTTCATAAGGATGTGGAACGTGTCATTTTAAAGAATGAATTCCTTACATATGATTAATCAGTTTCTTAGCAACAATTTTTTACTCTCTCTCATTCATTTTTATTTTCATCTCTCTCTCTCTCTCTCTCTCTCTCTTTTTCATATTCTCTCTTTCTCTCTCTCTCTCTCTCTCTCTCTCTCTCTCTCTCTCTCTCTCTGTCTCTCTCCCACACACACACACACACACACACACACATTCTTTTTTTTTTTTATTTGTTTGTTGTGCTCGACTATCGGCGAGGCACGAAAACGTTCAACAATGTATTTCTTAGTTTTGAGTACACTTACGAAAGAAAAACAACTATGAAGGTTACCGATATATGAAGCTTAGTTTGCAGTCAGTTCCGAGTATTATTAGTAACTTCGCTCCAGTCCCTAAACTCAGTTACAGAAATGTGAATCAGACGGATTACGTATTACAGGCCGTAGCAGCCGCGTCTTTGAGATGTCAGCTATGGTCACTTCCCAGCCCACTGTAGGATCACATCGGTTCGTCTTCGTAACTGAGATTTGGCAACAAGACAAGTTATGTTTGGCAACTCTGGGATGGACGAGTTACTTCTTGGTGTGCACGGAATTAAGCCTCAAAAGTTCACTTGATTTTTCCTGTCATTTCCATTGAATAATCTGAGTTATTATCGCTTGATCTGTAACAAAAGATTGTAAATTTACGAGTTTCAGCCCAGGAAAGTCGTTGCACGTGAAAATCGCATCTAATCTCGTCCTTTAAATAGCGGTTTACGAGTTCTAGCCACTAATGGTCCCGTAAGAGGAAAGATAGACGCATGCCTCTTCCGTAGCTCCCTGGAGGCGTGCTGACCTGTGAGCAAGCGTCTGTTATGGTTTGCGGTTCCAGTCTTGCTGACTGTAACGTTTTTACCCCTTCCGCAAAAGAGCTACAAGCAGTCAGATCAAACATCGATAAGGAAATCGCAAGAAAATACTTTGGACTCATAGTGCAATGGTGAAAAACTTACAATGCTGCACAACGGGTAAAACCTCTTTCCGCTGCTGACAATCAAATTTTGGATTTCTAGGAATACATATCATTATTTATGAAATGCCACATTTGCATACCACTTGCGTATGACGCAGCCTACCAATCAAACACAGACCCAATCGAAATATAAGTGATTAGTATTTTACTAATTCGTGCCGATAGAGTTCCGCTTGTGTACAGATACCCAGTTTTATTGAAGCAGACTTTCGTCGTAAGGTTATCGTGGGTAGTTTTATTTCATTTCTTATAATACACTGTACAATTTTCGTAAGTTTTCTTTCAGTACTGTTAAAAGATTAGTTAACATGAGAGAGAAATTAATCATCAACAATACATGCGAATTCTCTGATGTTATCTATAACAGTCTGACAATGCCCATGCAGTTTATTGATTACATGCATGTAGAAAACTTGTTCTGAGTTAAAGATGTCATACAAAGTTTCATAAAGAATTAGATGCCACTGCCACACGACAGCTACTGAAGAAAAACTTTTCTGGCGTATTTTGGCACGATGCGATTTCTCCATACATAATACAACAGTTTCGAGATGCATCTGCAGCCTGGAATCTATTAAACCTGAAAAGAACGAAATGTCGTAGAAGTTAGCCCTTTTCCCACATGTGACTATTTTGGGTTGAGAAGTGAAGGGAATTATGTTCAAAGTTCCATTACATCGACAAACTTCAGCTGACAACAGTATTGCGTTTTAAAAAATGTAGCACTGAATGTACCCAAACTGGCGACGTATCGTCAACAGTGCGCGACACCCACCGTTACACTACTAGGTGACACATAGCTACAACAGCTTCAGAAGTTAACAACAGTTCCTCCAGAACGTCCCCATTGCATAGTGCTGTGAGATAATGCATATGGCCGGACCTAGACTTCTGAGCGGCAATTACAGCTTTTCTTTTGCACTGCACAACGTTTTCAACAAACAGATAGAGCAATAGAGTATCTGAAGTCGAAAGAAACACATCCTATTTAAATTTCTGCAGCCTAAAGTGATGGCAGTTTTGTGTAGGTGTCAGTTACGTGATTTTATTTCGGTGATTACAAAATAGAGTCGAATGTATGCACTGGGTAGCCGAGGCAGCTAGTTCATGGCGATTCGGTCAACCAAGTAACTGAATGTACTGAACATGCTGCAAACCACTGCAGGGAGCCTGTGTGTCAGAATTCTCATCCAGTGCGACGAAACATTGTTATGATAGAAAAATGAGTGATAGAGAAGGGAATTTGGTGGTCTCTTGGATTGATGCTGGGTTGATATACTTATGGTCTGGGTTCGATTCCAACTTCTCCTGTTGATTTTTGATAAGGAGAGACAGATTCTCTTATCTTCTCGCTATGCCACGTGAAGAAGGTATAATGGCATTGTGGTCTGACATTCATGTTAAACATGATATTCCTTCTCTACCAAGTAGACGTTAGGTTGAACCACAATAAACTCAGGAGTCGCGCCATGTAGAAACTCTATCAGCAGTAACTTTTCTTATACTAGTTATTTATTTGTAGTGACTGAACAAACGCTATGTAGGGTCACAGGATACTTATTCCATCTTTTATTCGAGCTTCTGTATGTCGATAAAATTGGTTCTGAACTGGAAATGCAACTCAGACTGCCCTTAACGCGGAATTTGATCCCTTCGTGTTTGTTGAAAACTGCAGATTCCTCAACATCTCCACATAATGCGCGTGAAAGGGTTCGAATGCTGTCCCGGCACTAAAGCTTTCATTATGTATTATCAAGCTCTAGCATGAGAACACCTACCTGCTGGTGGATAATAATTTAGATTTTCAATGTATTTTCATTCGTTGTCAACACTAACGATATCTGACGTTTTTGAGTCCCAGTGAGACACAGAACTGTTTGCAAGATCACTGTAAGTTCAAGGTAGTTATTCCGAGCTGCTGGTGGAGAAAAATTCGGTAGCTGACGTCTCTTTGTGTGCAGTCAACAACGATACGCGTGGGGTTCGATTCCCAGTCAGCCCTGAACTCTTCGTCATATTATTTCTAGTTCAAACATGCTCACATGTCGCTGCTGGTGTAACAACCCATTTTTAACGCTCATTTTCTTTACAATATAACAACGATAGGCGCCAGGTTGGAGTCCTGGGAAAGAAAAAATTAATGTTTCGTCTCGTCATTTCAGTTAAAACATCTAGCTACTGCCGAGAAAATCCGATATGTCACAGTTGATTGTGCTTCGATGACAATCCATTTAGGTTCTGGGTTCGAATCCCTGTCCAACACAAAGCGTTACCTCACGGCATTTCAAGTAAGTTACTTGTGAAGAAACAATATTGAACATTTCTCGTAGTTCGTTAACAAGGACGCTGGGTAGGAATTCGCGCCCGTTAAAAATGTTTACGTTATGTAATTTAAAGTTTATATTTGCTAACTGACATTGCCTAAAATCGAGGTATATCACTATCTGTACGCCTAGTCAGGAATGACTGTTAGTTTCCGTCAGTCACGGAGTCTTTGCTTAGTCTGCATGTCCTGGGTTTGGATCCATATGCAGAACGAGACGGTTCGTCGTGTCATTTGAAGTTCATACATATTCTCAACTAGCTGTTCGTGAATAACTTAACTTTTTAATGTCATTTTGTGTTAAATAATAATTACGGTATATTACTTTGAAGAGGAAATCATGAATACGACGAACTTACTAGGCGAATTACCTATCTGGCGTAATAGTGAGAGTGGTAACATTTCAGATAAGTCATTTATTGTAATAAATGTGAGCTTACAAGCCTTAAGGACCGTCTTATCTGTGATAAGATGTTCCCTGATATTTGTAGTATCGTGGTATTACTTTACATCTTGAGTTATTGCGATGCAGAGCAGTGTTTTCTAGTGGTGACTTGTTGGAACCATTTTCAATAGTCAAAGGACTGTACCGAGGGGCGTTTAGAGGACCTGCTAGACAGCTGCGCTATGTGGGTTGCATTCGAATCAGGCGAAATGCAATTCAGGTCCTTCGGATACTTTTGAGCCAGACTGTACATACCATCGGCGGGAGTGTAAATGATTAAGAGTTGTAACGCTCTGTGTCAGGCGGAACCGCCACCACACTGCACTATTATTATTGCTTCCAGGCCTGGCAGGGTACATAATTGTGCGAACAGCGTCACGTGGTGTGTAGTGACTGTGGAAGACACTGAGATGCTGGGTCTCGTGGGAGACATCATTCTCAACTCCTGACATAGTCTGAAAGGTGCCTCATTGTGAGGTCCATTTGGTTGGCTTTTCGAATAGGGCAATATCTAGATTTGTGGGACATTCGGATGTCACAGTGATCCGATGGTGGACTGCCTGGGAACATGAGGGTAGACATTCTCTTGTCAAAGTTCCAGTCGATCGCACCTTACCCACCACGAGGGAGGGTCACCGTATTGAGCACGAGGCACGTCGTAACCACATTGTACCTGCAATCGCAGAACAAGTAATGGACTCCTTGCAACATTCAACAGAAACAGTAGCGTTTGGAGTGACGCCTCGACCAGAGAGCTTGGATTGTCCATAAGCGGCATCGCATTGTGTTCACCAGCGTATCGAAGTTCTGCGCTACCTAGGACGACCATTGTCAGTGAGTATGGCGGAGACCTACGAGAGGTCTCACTCTTCCACTGTTTTGGAGAGGCACAGCGGTGTAACTCCTGGCGTCATGGTATGGGAAGCCATCGGCTACGACTTCACGTCGCGGCTGGTAGTGACTGAGGGAACGCTGGTGACACAGCTGTACGTCACACAGACATCCTGTGTCCTATGCGTTATCTGTCTGCTGCTATTTTACAAGTGGAAAAATGCTCGTCTACATACGTCACGTATCTCTATGAACTTTCTGCGAGATGTTGAGGTACATTCGCGGTCAGCTAAATACAGAGATCTGCCCCAATAGAAAATGTGTGGAACCGGCTCCGTCGTCAACTTGGTACCAGTGCCAGTACGCATGATATCAACGACCAGTTGGAACAGTTGTGAACCAGGTTGTCTCAGGAGAGAATAGAACGACTGTATGACACACCCTTCCCAACTGAAACTGTGTGTGCAACCAGGACAGAAAGGGTGCACGTCTTTCCGACAAATGGACTCATACTGTAAACCCTTTTATAAACCTGACTCAAGTTTTTAACCACTACATTACATAACCTCTAAAGTCGTGATGATTAATTTCGTAACCTCCTTACCTTTAAATTGCTTCACTTTTTTTTCAGCAGTGTACTTTGATTTCACGAAGTGTCTGGGGGCAGTTATAACAGAGGATTTTTTAATTTACATCTGCTTTACATTAGCAGATTGTCTGTTTAGTTATCTTACTCTTTGTTTTCTCTTTCCTTTGTATGTAGTATTTTCTATGTTGATATGAAGGGTGTCTCAAAAATAACACAGGATTCGAAGGTATTATAAATCGAATTTATTTACTGGAAAGAAGCAAACGGAACACACCATTGTGTGAAACACAATAGCGGATATATGATCCCATCCCCTGTGCCCCTCACTATAGCCCTATAGGCGATCGCGCAGTCAAATAAATTAGCCATCACCTGGTCACACATATACTCATTAACTTCGTCAAGGACACATCGAATTTCTTGTTTGAGTTCTAATAGATCATGAGGTTTGTTATGGTAAAGTTGTAATCTAGAGCAACCCTAAAGGAACAAGTCACAAGTTCGAGATTAGTTTGTCTGGGAACTTTTCATGCAGCAGAGTGACTGTGTCTCCTAAAGTGTGGTAAGTTGTGCCGTCTTGTTGGAACCATAAATTGTCGATGTTCATTTGATCTAAAAGGCGCAGTGGGCATCCGATGATAACGAACTTCGTTCACTGTGACAGACCTTTCTTGATCATCTTCAAAAAAAGTAAAGGACGATTAAGTATCAGCTCCAAATCTACGCCAACCTGTAACTCACTGAGGATGCATGTCTTTTTCAAGAATTACTCATGGATTCTCTGATCCCCATATTCGGCAATTATGCTCGTTCCCGAAGCCTTTTAAATCGAAGAGAGCCTCATCTCAGAAAATTATGCGCTTTTTGAAACCATTGCCCTCTCTTCCCTTCGCAGGATCCACTGCACAAATTTCCATCGTTTTCCATGATCCTCTGGTTTAATTTCATGCATTAACTAAACTCTGTATTGGTGGAAGCGCCAATCTTTTCTTAAGATTCTGTACATTGTTGCTCACCACATCTGCATTGTTGGGCACGAGGGCGACATGAGTTTTCCGGACTCGCAGCAACAGAATCACGCACAGTAACGTCATTTGCCTCACTCTGGCCGCTTCGAGTACGTTCAGGGCTTTTAATATCTATTGTTGAGTTTCTTTCACAAATTTTATCAACTTACTAACAGTGATTCATTCTGTGCATTGTTGTGTCCAAGAATATCACAGAAGTTCCGAACAGTTTCCGTGAAACTTTCACAATTCATGTGATACGTTTTCACGATCAGCTCTCGCTGTTCCGTACTGTATGTTTCCACGCAGATACTTCCCCGTAAAACAAAAACCCAGTATCAAAACATAATCTCAATTATCACCGATAGCTAAACATCCAAAGACAATGTTGCCTACAACATTACTGCACCTTTGAAATCCGACGGTTTTTTTAAAGACACTCATTAGAAATAACGACAAACTACTAAATATTATTACGTATGTTGTCTGTGCTCATGTAAAATTGTATGCAATGTGCCCAGATAGGCATGTTAATAAAATCTGTAAGACTTTTGTTACAGCGAGAACACTGATTTTGTTAAAAGAAAAAAAGGATCTGTTAGTGGTTGCACAAGAGTGAGTACGCGAAACTAAAGGAATGAGAACAAATTTCGTAAACATTAATATGACTGTGCACGAGTTTGGAGTCAAGACAACTACACTCCGCAAAAGAATTAATGGATTACTTTTTTTGAAATCGTGTCAGTATCCCCCGTTGTGACGCAGAAGGTTGAAATTTAGTTCAAAAGTGCTTATGACCTTCCTCTGTAACTGTGCAAATGCATGGCACCTTGCGGTGTCAGTCCCGGGCTCGGTAACGCTTCAGACAGCTGAGGTCAGAATTCAGAAGTTCATGTGGAGTAGAGGGTGCGTTAATGATGTACCATTGGCACCAAATTTCACCGCAATTCTGCCCAACGTCAAAGTGGGCGTGTTCCACAATGAGAAGCTCGTTACACCCTCTCCCTTGCCCACATCTCACCCCTTCTGTTGATACCTGTGCGATGGAAATCATAACTGCCGCTTTCAGCGTTGAGATCACGCGGTTTTCTTATGGGTGGCTGACGAAAACTTTTCAAACACACCATCGCCCAGAATCGACAAGAATTGGCCTCAGAAGGTGGCGTGAAAATCGTCAGTGAAACCACCTCTTCTCTTCGAGCGTTCATTTGCTGCTGTCGTAAACAAAAATTTGCTGTGCGATTTCAAAATGGTTCAAATGGCTCTGAGCACTATGGGACTCAACTGCTGTGGTCATAAGTCCCCTAGAACTTAGAACTACTTAAACCTAACTAACCTAAGGACATCACACACATCCATGCCCGAGGCAGGATTCGAACCTGCGACCGTAGCGGTCGTGCGGTTCCAGACTGTTGCGCCTTTAACCGCTCGGCCACTCCGGCCGGCTGCTGTGCGATTTGCCACGACACTATTGACTACCTTTGCTACTGCTTACACGCCCTTCTCCATACAATTCAGCCCTTTACTAATGACATCGTGGTGCTGCAACCATCTGAATTCAATCTGACCCCTTTGGAGAGGAGTGTTACAGCGAGTTTTGCCTTGGCATTTGGGGTAGAACCACTAGGGGCCGACATCTGTACGTGATCCGGAGCAGGAATGGATGTTTATGCTTTTTCAGCCCTCCCATTGGGGAAGAGGGATGTGGCATTGAAATGTGGACGAATACAATGAAAAAGGGTCCCTTGAAGATCCATCAGTTCGGCTACACCCTCGCTGCTACCTGTGCATCTTTGTTGAGCACCTGTAAAATCTAGCTATGCGAGGACAATACTTGACCGATTTCAAGGCAGCTGCAGGGAGGCAACCTCTTCGACACTCCCCAAAATCCGTCTGCCCACTAGCAGGCGTTAAAGCATAAGTATAGCGCCACTCAGAGTGTTCAAGAGGATATCCCCCTGCAGGCTCCTAGGAATCGATGAAGGACTGTCTCCGTACATTTTTAAATTCGTCAACATGGATGGGCAGATGACGCCGAGGTTGTTACTGAACTGGAGGGGGGATCTTAGAGCGACACTTCTCCGTTTCATTGAAGCACGTGTCAGCGTCACACCCTCCATTGATCATACCACAGGAAGATACGGAACAAGAGTGGTGAATAAGCATAAACACCCCTTATTAGATTGCGTTCAAACGTCATCGAATAGCTTTGAATGGTCCCTAATGATTCCACTCTGTATGGCAGAGCACAAATTGTGATAGTGCTTCATTCCAAACGGGTCACATAACGTTCAATGGAGTTGCGTCCCCTCGGTATCCTTAGAGAAGGGTTGCATCGTTCAGCGATGATCAGCAATATCAAAGGTTGTAAAGAACATTGTTCTGTTGCACATCGCACTGAAAACTGTCGTTTCTGGTCGAGAAACATGTGTAAATCAGGGCCAGCCAGAAATTCTGCACAGTTACGGAGATGCTGCACATGTGCAACTTTCTGGTCACAGGCGTGTAAACAGGGAAACAAAACCGTCGTCATTCACATATTGTGTCTTTAAGCACAAATTTCGCCGCTTCGCTTTATCCACCAACTGAGATACACTGCACCTGAGGTACTCCCGCGCTCTTTTCATAGTTTGTAATGCAAACATCAGAAGATATGATGTTATTCCAACTCCCTTTCAACAAATATCACGGTTCTAAAATATAACATAAAAACAAATTTTGTATAAATTTGTTGGATGGGTTTTTACACCCACATTAGGTAACCAAATACCCATCACGGCAAGTGTAACAATCATGTCTCTCAGTAATTAAATGTTAATTTTTAAGCATCTATATTTTGAACAACAGGTTTAATACCAATTTTTTTCGGATAGCAATGTTCGCCTATGTAACATGTCTAACCTACGTGAGACTGGTTGTGATCTACCTTCATACCACAGTTGTGCAAGGAAACTCTGTGAGTGTTTTGGCGAATGTTGAACCTACAGCCTGAAAGGTGGGATGATACCATCTCACGCATGAAGAGTTCAGAAGAGTGCAGCAGTATGTGATATTCGCTATTTTTGACTTCATTAAAACAGCAAATACGAGTAGTTAATACTTTCAGCCAGAAGGCAAATACTTGTTTATAAATAATGACTAATGTATAATGAGGCGTTGCATGGCGACGGTGGAATTTTCTAAATAATGTAATTCGTCGTCTTTGGGCGGCAATATAAACAGAAAAATACGGATAGATATGCAATCCTTCACTATTTTGTTCGCTGGAGAACAAATGAAGCCTTGAGCGCTAAAGACTTGTACTGTTTTTCTCAAGTAAGACGGACGCAGATTTGTGGCAGCCTGATCTAATTTTTACTAAATGTATAAAAACGTGTTATGTCTAAGTTTGAGTGAAGTGTAAAGAACTGTTATAACTTACCGTGACGACGCACGAGCGACTCAAAGAAGACAATGGCTATATAAAAGAGCGCTCAATGGACATGATACGGACACAAAAATCTACAGTCATTGTAGTACTAAGCTTAAGGTACGATATAGGTTTTAGTTATAATAAATATTTGTTCTGGGAATACTGAATCATTTAGCAGTGCTCATTCCTATTATCTCCTCAGTATTATTTTCATTTTAATTATGCATTTTGCTAATATTACAGACACCAAGATCAGCAGTCCAATGTGCGTGCTACATTGATAAAAAGAAAACTGTTTTATCGTCTTCTTGCATCAGCTTTAATATTGAATTTCCCTTTTGTGTGATGTTACAGTTGTTTTTGCGCCCTTAAGAACTTTCTGGTCCCTTAGGAAATTGTTTTGTCATAACAATAACTTCACAACCGGGTATGATCGTATCTACGATCATGAAGTAATTAGAAAGACGACAACGCAATTTCTTAATCAATAGCAAGCTAGTTGTGACTGCCTCAAGCCAAGCGAAACTGCAAGTAAAAACTAATCACATCTCATAATGCAATATTTTATGACAATGGTCAATCCATGATTCTTACGCCAATTGTGATTGATAAAACAGTAAGCTAAATCTCAATTTCCAACTTTCCATTGAATAACAACATCACTTTTATTTTGTAACATCACACTTGGCGCCCGAACAGGGACTTGACCAAAAATTAGTTCAGATACTTGGAAAATTTTCTATGTGCTTGTGTTAATAAATGTTCTGTCGTTTCATGTACACATCATCTCTCTGTGAGAATGACGGAAAATATGCTGGTCAATATCGCAGTTTAACTACCGAGAGAAAAGAAAAGAAAAGAGACGTGAATTTGCTGAGACAACATAGCGGTAATCAAGCCATCAAAAAGTAAGTCAGAATTTTGCATACGCAGTGTAGTGCTTCAGTAGCAACGTTGCTTTTCCAAGTCGATCCACATCCTTTCTATCTCCTTCCCGCTATAGAAAATCTGCTTTATTTTATCTTTCAAAGTAAAATTCTTCGTAGTCTGATAATAGAAATTATTTCTCCCCATTGTTAGTATAGCTGTATTGCATTTTCAACATGGTGGATAGTGTGCGCAATTTGCAGTGAAGAGCATCTTCATTCATTTGTCTGAAACGGTTAGGTTCCATCTTGTCTTCTCGCCAGATAGAATTTCATTTGTTGCTCACGCGAGAGCGGTGCTCTTAGCGGACTCACCACGTCACTGACAAACGACGAAAGCCTTGCGTAGAACGTGATTTACTGACGAAAATGGCAGATAGTAAACAGAGACAGGTGACAATAGGTGACGGGAGTGAAGACGTTAATAATATTCCATACCCTTTACGGTCGCGAACGGTAGATTCCCGTGTGGAAACTGAACTAACCATGTCTGTAACAGGGGAAAGTGACCCTAAAGTCCAAACTCTTCCCGCTGCAGCTACAAATGACCTCGGTGCGCTAATGGAAATGCTGAAACAACAGTTTGACGCAGTAAATGAGACTATAAAAACACAAAATGAGACTGTTAACGCCCGATTCGATGCTGTAAGCGAATCAGTAAAAACCCAAATTGAGACTGTTAACGTCCGATTAGAGGCTGTAAGCGAGTCGTTAAAAACACAGCTAGGCACAATCAAAACAGATCTGCATAAAGAAATTACGGCTGAAGTAAATACCCATTTGGGTGAAGTGCAAACTAAGATCAGTGATCAAATTCAGAAAATGCAGAAACAGGTGAAAAGTGAAATAGCTGAAGTATCTGGAACATTAAACACAAAAATTCAGGCAGCTACCAAGGAAATAAACTCAGTTAGAAATGCAGTATCTGACATTGAAGGTGTAGTACAGGATCTGTCGAGGCAGATAGACTCAATCAATATCGAAGAACAGGTTCAGAGCACCGTGAAAGCACACGCGGAGGCATTGTCGGAACACTACGGTGAATGGATAAAGGGTGAGGATATTTTTATCGAAAAGGTCAGGGAGGAGCTTAGGGAGACTGTCAAGGAGGTAACTTATGAAATCTTAGCTGCTCCTGGTAAGTCGGGAGACACAGTGGTTTCTGAATTGGGACAGATTCGGAGGACACTTACACGGGATCTTCCCGAGTGGAAGCAGCAAGTAGTGGACGAAGTCAGAATGCTGAGAAACTGGGTAGAAAATCCGCACACACATACGCAAACTATAGGGAACAACTCTTTAGACGGTGACGAATGTCAGTCAACTCCTTATCGTTCACCGCCTGATTACACGCAAAACAACAGTCCTGTTGAGTCCCGAGTAGGGAAAATAAATGATCCGCCCACAATTGTGAGTTTAATGCAACAGGAAAGTGTGATTAAACATCGCACTTTTCCTGTTTTTCATCCGCAGAAGCGAGAAATACACCCCATCGTGTTCCTAAAGAATTTTTCCGGCATATTTCCCAGGAGCTGGACAGACAGACAGCGTATTCAGTTCGTCACTGGCTTTATTTCTGGTGATGCAGCATTATGGGGAACGGAAATGGTAGACACGTGTAGGAATTATGAAGAGTTTGAGAAAATGTTCTTGGCAAAATTTTGGAGTAATGGGGTACAGCAAAGATTAAGGAAGGAGGTGTATGGTGCGGAAATTTTCAATGAGAAGCATGGAAGTCTCCGGCGATACTTCGAGAAGTATCTAGCAAAAATTAAATTCTGGGATTCTCCGATTTATTCCAAGGACGTAATTATGATTCTCAAAAGCAAACTCCCTGTGTCTATTAGAGAGAAACTAGTAAATGTGTCCGAAGAAGACACGGATGTATTCCTTTCTGTGCTAGATTCCTTAGATTTAATTAGCGAGGATGTGCGCTCCAAGGTTGGCAGCGGCAAATTCTTCCCTGGCAGCCAGCAGAATGCATCGCACGCGGACAACAATGCGCCGAAGGAGAGAGTGCGCTACTGTGATCGCGGGTACCAACCTGCCAGCGGTTATGAAAACGCAAACGGCAATAACTTTAAACGGAAGCAGAAAACCAATTGCAGTAATCAGCAGAGATACCACCCAATTTACAACCACCAGGTACAACATCAGTACGGAAACCCACCCTTTAATTCTGCGCCTGAGCAGTATGGAAATTCTCCACAAACTAGTGGTAATTTTTCAAATGGGCCAGTGTACAATCAAAGTTATAGGTCGAAAAATAGCAAGTGGCATGGGCAAGGCGGAGGCCACCCAGTACAACATCAGAACAACTTTTCACAGGATAGAGGATCGCGGAACAATTTTTAAACGGCACCAAATGCGAACTTTCCTTCACAAGGAAATGGTTTTGCCGGCAACCAAGAGATCGGGCGACAGCAGCCGTCTCAAGTATTCTATTCACAAGTGAATGCACCCAGTGGATTTTACCCCTTTACACCGGCATTTGTACCACATAACCAGCACCAATATGAAACGGAACAAACACTTAAGGGCCATGAATGACAAACAGGTTAAACATCCTGCGGAAAATTAGAGGCAGCGCCTTTCAGCCTCCTAGAGGTCGCTGCCGGTTCCAGTGGGGGTACTAACGAATACTCTGATTCTGAGTATGTTAATGCGATACGGTACGACCACGAGACCGACTTACGTGATGACCTTGCACCTGACCTAGAAGCTCAAGACATTAATGAAATTTATGATGAACAGGTCCAGGCTTCGATTAAGATATCTATTGCCAACATTCTGTCACAGCCATTGTTGATACAGGAGCAAACATCAATGTGATGTCATCATGTCTCTTCAGACAGGTGTCTTCTGTTTCAAAAGTTTTATCATTGCCGATTCAGGGTTGCTCCATGTCGGGAGCGATTGGTCCATTGAAACAGAGAGTTAGTTTACAGATGCAGCATCAACTGCAGATAGAATCTGTTTTGGTTTTTTGCCACTTTCTAATAGTAAAGAATTTGTCAGTTCCATGTCTCTTGGGGATGGAGTTTCTTCGACAAACAAAAGCAGTGATAGATATTGAATCTGGAATGTGTACCTTTATCGTAAATCAACAACAAGTTGTTGTTAACTTGTTAAGGCGTAAAGTGAAGGCAGTGTTGACATTGCATCAGGTTTGGAGACGACAGAGGACAGGCAAACCGTGCTTTGATCAGACAAATGACCTGACTAAATGGGATGACATAAATGACAATGAGTATGAAGACTTACTTCCTGACACAGACGAGATCGATGCTAAAGCCAAGGAATCGACTGAACTCAGGGGGGAGCAGAAATATGAGTTGTTCCATTTATTAGTAAGTTACAAGAAAATCTTTTCAAAGAAACCAGGAGTAATAAAAGGGTTCGAGTATAAAATGGAAGTGCTTCCCCACTCAACGTTCTGCAAAGCAAGCTATTCAATACCCTACGCCCGACGAGAAGCTGTAAAGCATGAGATTAGGAAAATGCTGTGTTGGGATGTTATCGAGTTATCGAATTCGCCGTACTCAAGTCCCTTGTTGTCCGTACTTAAACAGGACGGTAGTGTCAGACTAGTACTGGACGCCAGATCAATAAACAAAATAGTTGTACCGATAAGGACTCGACCTGAAGCACTTGAGGAGCACTTGCAAAAATTTCATGGCATTAGATTTTTGAGTACACTTGATTTAAGAAGTAGCTATTGGCAGGTGAAATTGGCCAAGGAATCCAGAAAATATACTGCTTTTATATTTGCCGGCCGCTCATATCAGTTTGTCATGCCTTTTGGTTTAAATGTAAGCTCGGGAATATTTATTTCTGCTCTCGATTTTGTGTTAGGACCTGAACTTCTGGATGAGGTAACTGTTTATGTAGATGACGTGTTGATAGCCACTAAGAATTGGGAAGATCATTTAGCTATTCTACGAAAGGTGTTTCAGAGATTTCAAGAACATGGTGTTACAGCAAATCTGAAAAAGTCAAAATTTGGAAAAGGTGAGGTAAAGTTTTAGGTCATGTGATTACACCTGAAGGGATTAAACCCGACCCGGAAAAGTTGTCTGCGATTAAGAATTTCCCTACACCGGTAACTAAGAGGCAACTAAGAGGATTTCTCGGTCTTTCGTCTTTCTTTCGACGATTTCTGTCTGGTCAAGTAATGAACAATCCCGCTTTGCACAATCTTCTCAAGAAAAGTACGCATTGTATTTGGACACCAGAGTGTCAGAAAGCTTTTCAGGCAATTATAGATGGTCTTTTAAACAATAACATTCTCTGTCATCCACAAATGGACAAAGAATTTTGTATCACCTCAGACGCTTCGTTTGTTGGAATTGGAACTTGTTTGTTTCAGATTGAATTAGTAGACGAAACAGAGCAGATCAGAGTGATTAGCTTTGCGAGTAGGGTCTTAACAGAATGTGAAAAGTCCTATTCAGTTACTGAGCTGGAGGCACTTGCAGTTATTTGGGCCTTCAAGAGGTTTAATTATTACATTTTTGGCAGAAAGATAAAAGTGTTTACGGACCATCGAGCACTTTCGTATCTTTTGACCTGTAAATTACAACATTCGCGCCTGACCAGGTGGTGTTTATTTTTGCAAGAATACGACTTTGATATTGTGTATATAAAGATCAAGGATAACATTATTGCAGACGCACTTTCTCGTTCACCAGAAGGTCTGCCTGAGACAAGTGAGTTGGTAGAACAGATGTCGAATTACAAAGTTCTACTTATGCAGGATCCCATTCATAGAAAATATTTCTTGGAACTGTGCAAGCAAATCCAGACACTACAGAGCACAGATCCTAAGTGGGGAAAAATAATCAGACTTCTTCAAGAAAATCCAAACCATAAGTTGTCCAAATTCTTCAAGATTCATAATCAGGTATTATTTCATCGTACCTCTGTGTCATCAGACAACTGGCTTGTTTGTATACCTAGCAGTTTTGTCGAACATCTTTTGTGGTATACCCACATTTCTTGGGGCCACTATGGTCCAGAGAAGTGTAAAAAGAAGATTGCTACTTACTGTTATGTGCCCAACCTACATCGTCGGATACACAAGTTGCTAAAATTCTGTGTCCTCTGCCAAAAGGCGAAAGCTCTGAATATTCCTACTTTAATTTCATTGAATCCGATCATCGCAGAAAGACCTAATCAGCTCATTAGCATTGACCTGGCTGGCCCTCTACCGATGGGTAGGGGAGGTGTCAAATACCTCGTTGCTGTTCTCGACAACTTCACTAAATACGTTCGAATGTATGTTATAAAGACATCTTGTGCTCCGCCTATTATACGCTGTCTTGAAAATGACTATTTCCCTCGATTCGGAGTCCCCGAATCTATACTTTCAGATAATGCATCCAACTTTACTTGCCGCAAATGGCGTGAGTTTTTGGCCCATCACAATGTCAAGCAGATCTTAATATCACGTTTTAGGCCTCAGTCGAATTTGACTGAGCGGATCTTCAAGGAGTTTAACAGATTTGTTCGGATGTACATTCCAGACAAGCAAACTCATTGGGTTGATTTTGTGACACCTTTTGAGGAGATAGTTAATAATTTGCCACACACTTCCACAGGTTTTACTCCATACGAGTTGATATCTCGAAAGAAGGAACAGAATGAGTGGGTTGATCCTCTTCCCAAGATACCTAGCCCTGAGGTAGATCTAGATGTCAAAATTCGAGAAGCTTTAAGTTCCATTATCACCAATGCTCAATTAAGGAAGAAAGGCTATGATAAAAAAGTAAACAAAGTTGTAAATCACCATGTAGGTGAAAAGGTATTACTTAAGACTCATTTCAAGCCATTCTTAATATGTAAAAAAAATCGCGAGTGGCAACATATGTACCAAGGTCCTTACCTTATTTTAAGGAAACCGCACATAGGGAGTTATTTATTAACTGACCCGGCTACGGGGAGAGTAAAAGGCTTATTTCACCACCAAGACTTAAAGAAATTTTATAATGGTAGTGGTTAAATACTGTCGTGGAAATGAATTCTTGTTTACTGGAAATTTCCGTGTGTGAACTGTTAATGATAAGTATTGTGTTGAACAGCGCACTGACTACATGGTAACGGCTACTACATGTAAACTTAAGTATTAAATGCTATGTATGGAAAAATTGTTTATAGTGATGGATATGAACTGATATTTCTTCAACAAGTTGAAGCAGGAAATTAAGGTTGCAGAAAGAATTTCAATTTAGCTTTAAGTTAGTATAAAAAAAAAATGTGCTTGCGAGGTGATTGCCCGGAGCTATATAAATATGTAAAGGTGAGAAATGGAGGAGGATGCGTAAATAAGCACTTCTCTCAAGGTACAAGAAGATTTATAGATTTATATTTAGTAATGTAAGTACTTGAAGTTCTGTCGTAAAAGCCCAAATTACCTGCTTAAAAATAAAAAAGGGTACATGTTCAAACAGTCCAGACAGTGGACAGGAGTAGAAGAAATAGCTTAAAGTTCAGTTAAAGCGTGCTGTTAAATGGAAAAACAAGTGGTAACCCACATGTGTTCACGCAAGGAGACAATAAGCTGTAGTAAACTAAGTTAGGTGAAATACAGTACAAATAGAGGCAAACCATGAAGCAACAATAAAGTAGCGTAAGTACTCCACGAGGCCTTTAATTGCTATGAAAGTAAACTATTTCCCTGTGATCTGAGCCAAATGTAAAGAGTATATGAGGAATGTTAGCTGACGAACTGATTTCAGTGGAATCAAGGTACTAAATAACCACACAGCAAGCCCCCTGTATCATAAATAAGTCCAAGTAAAGATCTTCAGAAGATTTTTAGTGTAATCTAGCGACCATTCAATACCCTAATTGAAGGCTAATCTAAAGAACAAGCAATGCAGTGATATTTAAACTTAATATTGACTATAACCAGAGTAAGACGTAAAAGTAGCAAAGCATGCTGTAATGAAAGAGGTTGAAATTTGTATATGTGCCTATGTTTATTATGATAATTGTATTTACATGCAGATTTTATTGCAAAAATGTCTCCTAAGACACTCCTCTTATGAAAGCCATTTTCCTTGTGCCCGTTCCTTTTGATCCTGGTTCATTAACCCAGACCAAGGGTCGACTTGTAAAAGGCACGTGTGCTTCGAAGCAAAGCAGTGCTTATGAGAAATGAGACACGTAGCGTGATGAACTTCGCTAGCTTTGGTAATGTTTGTTATGGACCGGTTGCGTAAACCCAATGAACTGTCGGTAATTCCATTCATGCGAAAAATAGTAGACACGCGTTACCCTATTTTTTTTAACAGAGAACGATTGCTGAGTACATGAAGCGAAGAGGGAGACCTATTGTTATCCAGTCTGCCCTCAAATATAAAAAAAAAATTGGCAAGCACAAAGGAAAGCACAAAAAAAAGAAGATTCAACGTTAAATGCGTACTCGTTAAGTAGTAGATATGCTGCGTGGCAGTAGAAAATGATCTTGGGTGCACTAAAGAATAAATGCAACGAGTGTTGCGAAACCTGTAGTTTTCATAATGAGGAAATGAGCCCTTAAAAGAAAGTTTGAAAGAATATTTTTAGGTTCACTAGTGAAAGTAAACCTTGAGATATAAAGAGTCCATTCATAATGCAGTTGTTCACTGGACTTAACAAAAGGAGTGACCATTAATTGTAAATATTAGCTCGTAAGTGATCTTTTGTAAATAGTAGAATATAAGTCTTTCTGTACCAATGGAGGAAACCTGCAAAATTGATTGTTTTGTAAATGAACTCTATCGGCGAAGGAACTAAGCACGAATGCTGTGTGAAGATGCACACTAAAATGCGACGTGTATAATAAAAATAACAGTTCACTGCATATTAGTGGTAGTGTTGTACTGCAAGTGTAAAAACAAGTTAAGGCTACGACAACAGGTGCAACGCAAAGTTCAGTGTTGTTCTAAGTGCAGCGACAGCTAAAACATTCGTCGTCACTTACCTGTGAGCCTCATGGAAGGCAGTTGACAGAGAAGTATGGAGGCAGCTTCAGTGTCCGGCTCCTACGATGGGAAACAAGCGCGAGGTGTTTGTATCGATGCACTAATGTAATACGAAGTTCACAAAAAAAAAGAGCAATCGACGACCAGCAGCTCTGTTACAGCCTGAGCGCGAACGGATACTGGGTATTGGAGCACACGCAACACTGTGCAGCCGCTGTGAGTAGCTGACGTGTGGGTGACGAAACAATCCAAACTTTAAACTGCTAACCGCCATGACTTCAATCGTACATACTGGAGGAAAGACATTTGCACACTTGTGTGACTACATTTTCATACGTAAATTAAGCAATTTTCTTGAGTTGAAGTTAAGATGAGTGAGAAGTAGATTGTTAGATTACTCAGGCCTTAAAGCCATTAATACCGGCACTCCTAAACACTGTTCAAAATGAATTATAATCCTGTCTCTTGATGGACAAAGAAAATGAATGTGCACTATAGGAAGACCCTAAACTCCAGACCAGTCCCGATCCTTAACAAATGTATCCAATAGGTTGTAAGTTATACTAATAATTTTCCACTTCTTCTGTTTCATATTGTAAATAAAAACCCGGGTAGCCACTTGAATTCCTGGCACCACAGTGGAAAGGACAGACGTACTGCATGATGAACGCCGTAGACAGCTAACACAGAAAGTGAAAGCATCACGAAGTGTAGTGCTACGTTATTAAACTGTAATTGAACCACAATGAGTCAACAGATGCCCGAACATTTTCCACTCTAGTTTAGTGAAAATAAGCACTCACTGTACTCATGTATTAGTTGTTAAGCTCAAGAGAAAGTAATTTCTGAATTCTATCCCCTGAAGTGCGAAATGAACGTTCACTTATTGTTATAAGCGAATACGGACCAAACTTAAATATGCACATAAATGTTAATCTTGGTATTATGGAATGAAATGATTGATGAACAAAGAACGAAAAACTTTATTTTGAAAAATGATAAATATCTGGTATATGTTTATAAATGTAATTTCAATTTATGTACATAGTACGCCAGTAACATTATGTAAATGTCACACCAAAAATCACGAATGTCTCATGAGGACATGAGGATCGAGGTAATCCTCGGCATTCCCTCTCTCCTCATGGGAGGCAATGTGATATTCGCTATTTTTGACTTCATTAAAACAGCAAATACGAGTAGTTAATACTTTCAGCCAGAAGGCAAATACTTGTTTATAAATAATGACTAATGTATAATGAGGCGTTGCATGGCGACGGTGGAATTTTCTAAATAATGTAATTCGTCGTCTTTGGGCGGCAATATAAACAGAAAAATACGGATAGATATGCAATCCTTCACTATTTTGTTCGCTGGAGAACAAATGAAGCCTTGAGCGCTAAAGACTTGTACTGTTTTTCTCAAGTAAGACGGACGCAGATTTGTGGCAGTCTGATCTAATTTTTACTAAATGTATAAAAACGTGTTATGTCTAAGTTTGAGTGAAGTGTAAAGAACTGTTATAACTTACCGTGACGACGCACGAGCGACTCAAAGAAGACAATGGCTATATAAAAGAGCGCTCAATGGACATGATACGGACATAAAAATCTACCGTCATTGTAGTACTAAGCTTAAGGTACGATATAGGTTTTAGTTATAATAAATATTTGTTCTGGGAATACTGAATCATTTAGCAGTGCTCATTCCTATTATCTCCTCAGTATTATTTTCATTTTAATTATGCATTTTGCTAATATTGCAGACACCAAGATCAGCAGTCCAATGTGCGTGCTACATTGATAAAAAGAAAACTGTTTTATCGTCTTTTTGCATCAGCTTTAATATTGAATTTCCCTTTTGTGTGATGTTACAGTTGTTTTTGCGCCCTTAAGAACTTTCTGGTCCCTTAGGAAATTGTTTTGTCATAACAATAACTTCACAAGCGGGTATGATCGTATCTACGATCATGAAGTAATTAGAAAGACGATAACGCAATTTCTTAATCAATAGCAAGCTAGTTGTGACTGCCTCAAGCCACGCGAAACTGCAAGTAAAAACTAATCACATCTCATAATGCAATATTTTATGACAATGGTCAATCCATGATTCTTACGCCAATTGTGATTGATAAAACAGTAAGATAAATCTCAATTTCCAACTTTCCATTGAATAACAACATCACTTTTATTTTGTAACATCACAAGTACTGGCACTGATGTAATCAGACAATGATCTCAATGTCGATTCCACTACTCTCCCTGTAAACGAAATGTTAATGCTAACAGAACTTAGTGTACGGGTTCAAGGCGTCACTACATCTTAGCAAAAAGTAATTTAAAAGGGATTTTTCATTATTAAGGTTTATTTTTACTCTCAGTATGACTTCATGACATAGCATACAGGATGGTAAAACAGTTATATGCTGGGTATTCCCAAACTGTTGATATCAATTCCTAACTCCAGAATTTTTTAATAGTAAGCTGGTCGTTAACCATATCTGGGGGTTGGCAGAATACAAACAAATTAAATACAATAGGGGCCAGAAACATCAATTGAAATAAATGCATAATTAAAATAACCAAGTAATGAATGGGGGACAGTAAAGAGCAATCAAAATGAAGTACACAAGTAAAACAATTCAATAACTTCTACATCTACATCTAAATGGATCGCTGCAAATCACATTTAAGTGCCTGGCAGAGGGTTCATGAAATTACCTTCACTATTCTCTATTATTCCAATCTTGTATAGTGCGCTGAAAGAACGAACACATATATCTTTCCATAAGAGCTCTGATATCCCTTATTTTATCGTGGTGATCGTTTCTCCCTATGTAGGTCGGTGTCAAAAAAATATTTTCGCATTCGAAGGAGAAAGCTGGTGATTGGAATTTCGTGAGAACGTTCCGTCGCAACGAAAAAAACCCTTTGTTTTTAGGATGTCCAGCCCAAATCCTGTATAATTTCAGTGCCACTCTGTCCCATATTTCGCGATAATACAAGCAGTCTTTGTTTAGCCTTCCCCACAACATTTTGTTCGTAATTGTAATTTCTAGGTATTTAGTTGAATTTATGGCCTTTATATTTGACTGATTTATCGTGTAACCGAATTTTACGGGTTCCTTCTAGCACTCATGTGGATGACCTCACACTTTTCGTTACTTAGGGTCAACTGCCAATTTTCACACCATTCAGTTATCTTTTCTAAACAGTTTTGCAAATTGTTTTGATCTTATGATACCTTTGTTAGTCAATAAACGACAGCGTCACCTGCAAACAACCTAAGACGGCTGCTCAGATTGTCTCCCGAATCGTTTATATAGGTAAGGAACAGCAAAGGGCTCATAGTATAAAGCACTCTACAGTTGCTGATCAATACTTTTCGTTAAATCGGTTTTCTCGCGTTTCTGCTTCAATTAAGTCCGACAATCGTGAATATGTTTAACCACACGGCATGGGTGAATGTACAGGAAAAATAGGAGAGGCGAGACATTTTGAGTGGAAACTGAACTTTACTTTCTGACTTGGCGCACTTATTTACCTTTGGTTGGTGGCTGCAGAAGCTGCCATCGGTGTGCTGTGAACCTGAGAATCTGTTCTGAATTTATCTCGACTGTAAAATATCAGTCTCATTCTGTTCCTATGTCTTCTGTGAAGCCGGGACTCCTAGTTGTTCCCTAGCTAATTGCCATGGTAAAAGCTATTTGGCTGGAATAGCACGTATGTTGTTGATCTCAAATTGTTCGCAAGCGTTAACTATCAGTAATCAGTGCAGTTCTCTGTTCAAGGAAACTTTGCAGTTTAACACCTTAAGACGAGCCTGTGAAAAAGTGTTCACATAATTATTCTTGCAATCTTCTTAGTGCGGTGCGATTCGCCTTGCTCAAGAAAGAATTTTTCTGTTTGCATTTTGCCTGTATCAAAGCTGGTGGCCACACTTTTTCTTTCTGGCCAGTCAGAGCGTTTGTACTTATTATTTCTCCACCCACTAGAGTTTCTGCAGCGTATCAAAAGCGTCGTTCCTTTTGTAGGGCATAGTTTAACTTCTACTGTATAATACTGCGACAAACAGCTTTTTTCCTCGCTGGTTTTAACACAGGTGCGCACTGTGAGTCACAAGTGTTTTGAGTTGAGTTTCTCTGGACGTTTATGTGCCATCTCCAGCAGTGTTCCAACAGAACGGCTTTCCAAAGGGTCCTTGTTAAAAGCTACATTTATTGGGTGTCTTCCAGTGGCAATAGTGGTTTCTGCCGGCAGCCTAGGCAGCGGCTAAAGCATCACATCGTGTTCGCTGGATCTCCCGGTGTCAAGCTTTCGGCTGAACATGGGATGGATGTTTCCATGGTAAAATTCTCCTTCCCTCAAAACTGCGTCTTGTTGGTCGGGTTTGGGAAATTACTTGTGTGCAATTCCTAGAGTGAGTGATAGTGGTTTATATTCAACTGCCACTTGCATATCAATAAAATTCGTACATTTTCACGTAACTATGCCGTGTGGCATATTGATTTAACTGGAATTGTTTCAGGATTTCAGTGGAAGGTGTGTTATTTGTCTGACACCTTACACATGGAGCAGGATGAGGCACAGTTAGGAAATAACAATTTTCGATCAGAAAAAGAAAGGTGTCTAAAACATGTTTTTGTCATTGGTAATGAGAAATGGTAAAGTTAATGTTGGGTATAAAAACAAGCACTTGCTGACATTTTCGTCACTAATACTTGTTCGAAATCTTGATGTATTCATTTTAATTATGGAGAAGAATGTTTCACCCATATAAGTAGCTCCGAACATGGACATAACTCTAGTAGCTTTGTGATAAAGCTGTGGTAATTCTTATTGTGGAAAGTTTTCGTAGAATTATTTTGTACTCGGTACTGCAAAGAAATCTGTTCTTCCGCCATGTATTGCACTGCAGGTCGATCAGCTCCATCTGTAGATGATTCGGAACATCTTCGGCCGATGCTGAAAATGTACGTTCAAAGCTACGAATGATAGCAGACACACTCTTAACATCTACAAATCGGCTTGACATTGCTCCTTAATTTTTACAATTATGGACACGTATTCTTGAAATCTAGCGCTGTCATGGACCAAACCAAGGTTAGGAAAATGTGCAGTGTTCCCAGACAACAGCTGGCTCTCCCAAAGAGCAAGCTTCCTTCCAAAAGCATTTACTTTTTTCAACATGTGAGAAATTAAATTATTTTCATCTTGCAAACCGACGTTCTGGCTTTACATGTGAAATTTAATGTAGATGAGAAATGCAAGGTCTGATCTCCAGTAACGATCTTCTAATCTCGGTTCACTCTTTCCCTTCTGATGTCAGAAATCTACTACGCCAAGCATAAAGCAAAAAATCTTTTCAGCATTGTATCTCGACTGAGCCAGGATACTTCTGTATAGTCAGGTATGTACAATACTCCTTACAATATTCCTCTCCTACTTCCGTCAAGAACTGCCAAGACTGCCCACTTGTAATCCCATGTGTTTTCACGTAGTTTGCAGTACGCACAACAATTTGCATGTCGTTTTCTGACGTCAATGATTTTGCACAAAGTGCCCTTCGATGAAGATGCAGCGAATTCTTCTGTGAGTCCTACCTTTTTGCAAATCAATGTTACGAGTGGTCTCTGATGGCCTCGAACTGCCACTGCACCGTCTGTGGTCACTGAGATAAACCGATTCAGATTCATACTGACACTATCAATCGCTTGCTCGATAGCTTGGAGTAAGTTTACACCTGCCGTAGCCCCTTTCAAAGGCACTAAATCCAGAATGTACTCCGTTGCATGCAGAGTGTTATCGACCCCTTGTATGTATATCACTACATGAGTTGTATCTGTAACATCTGTTTCTTCATCTAACGCAACAAAGAAACTGCCGATGCACATCGCTGATCATAACAGTAATACGTTGTGTTACTATTTGTTTGGAAAACAGCTGACGTTCATGGGGTACAACAGTTCTGCAGCATCAGTGCGACAGTCTTTTACAAACTCCCCTTCGGAAAACGATTGACCGGATCTTGCTGTTCTTGATGCAATTCTGAAACTTGCTCGCAGTGCAGATGTACTGTAATTGTCATTCCGCAAAATTGGAAACGTAAGTTTTATAGTAAAATAGGCACGAATGTAACGCAAGCAACGAAGAGTCCAATAGGTAGCAATTATTATGACTTACATTGAGAACCTGCAGATGTGCCTCTATTCATTTTCTTAAGCACAGTGGCTTGCTATTCTTCTTTGTTCAGTACGCTGCACTCGTCTTTATGAAATGAGTTGTAATGTCTTTCAGTCATGAAATTGCGCTGGAAGCCTCTTATTCTGCGGCACAGCAAACACAAAGTTTCCACTTACAACTATGAAGAAAAACTGTAGTTTCCGGTCGCGTTTAAATGACTGAGGACACAGATCTCCCGTTCTTCGCTTTCTTGCAATACTCACCCTTTCTCAGTACGTCTCGTGTAAGCCCACGGTTCCCAGAAAAAAGCAAGACAGGCTGTGCTTTGGTCCTCCTGGTACCGCGTAAGCGATAAAGGGGGACCGTCGCCGCTCATTTCGTGTACGTGCCTTAGTCACAGATGACGCTATCCCGCTTTTCCCGCTCGCACCTGTCGATAGTTCCGCACTTCTGCACAATGTGCACGATTTGGCAGGCCCTGGTATAAATGAACGCCCCAACGGGAAGAGGTGGGTTCACTGACGCCTATCACGCCAGATCCTGACGCCTTTTTGTGCCGTTTCTGAGCAGTGAAATGTTTTCCTCAGCCCATAAACAAACCGCATGATTTCAACGCTAGATGTCGCGTTTCTGAGCCCCAAATCAGAGGCGTCAAGAGAAGAGGCGAGGTGTAGGTTAATGGGTAGGGATGGGTGATGACCTTCCCATTGTGCGATGTGTCCACGGTGGCATAGTACAGAATTGTGGTGAAATTTTGTATCATCGTAATACCATTAACCAACCTTGCACCACACTTGAACTTCTGAGCTATGTCCTTTTTTTTCGCATGTCTCGTCACATTGCTGTCTGAAGCGTCGCCGAACTCGAGGGTTCAAAATGGTTCAAATGGCTCTGAGCACTATGGGACTTAACATCTGAGGTCGTCAGTCCCCCTATAACTTAGAACTACTTAAACCTAACTAACCTAAGGACATCACACACATCCAAGCCCGAGGCAGGATTCGAAGCTGCGACCGTAGATTTCTCGCGGTTCCAGACTGAAGCGCCCAGAACCGCTAGGCCACCATGGCCGGCAACTCGAGGGTGACATGGCAGTGTGCAGAGCTTCCTCAGGGTAGTTTTGTGTATTGGGAGACATGGGAGAGAAGAGTTTGGTGGTATTTTGTTGAAACGAATCAACCCGGTGTCTGTTGAAACAAAATTTAATGCACCGTGTTGGACTGTAAGCAGCAGAGTCTGATGCTGCTTACAGTGCCGGCCGCACACGCGACCCTTAGCGGCGCGTCTTTATCAAGTTGTGCATTCCTAGGAAAATTTTATAATGCACAAATATATTTTTATCTTTAACGTGGGCACTGTTGCTCTAAACCATTTCATAACTATTTACTCTACGTAATATAAGAGTTTTTTACTTCTGATGAAGGCTGCCTTCGAGCAGTTGAAACCTACGTAAAGTTGAAAATTTTTTACCTGTGCAACCGGAGAGCTGTATTTTCAAGTAATATTAAACAATTCACAATACTGTCAAAATTAACGTGTAATTAATGTCGTAGCTCCACAATTACATATTTCAGAACCGGTGACATGCTGTATATTTTAGGGTTCAACGATTTTCCGAGCAGAGACAGTTGATGTATAATGAAGTAATATTTAAGTACAGGATGCTTTTAAAATTTTTCGACCAAATTTGCCGTGCCATTGATTCTAGCTGTCACTGATGGTTCTCTGTCAGTACACACATTGCAGACTTTAGTTTACTTTTAAATTTTTGTAGACATAATTTTATTTTTTCACGTATTTCTGAGCCGTTTGTTTTAGCATGCAGTGCTTCCAGACTGGCAACATCTTCGAAGATATTAAATTAGCATTAATTCCAGCTGTAAAAATGGGAAACTGGACAACATCGCGTACGTGCGTTGATCCAGCTAAAGCCCGAGAAAATAAAGCTCAAGAATGGACAAGTTCTTCCTGTTGCTGAGATACGTCCTGAGAGAATTCCTCGTTTCGTGGAATAACAGTCTGCCTTGATACTGAAGTTTATCCCCTTTCATTTCAATACCCTTCTTACCAAGATGGTGTGTAAACATTTGGAGACCAAGTGTAACAATATCTTCCCGACCAGAAAGTAGTTTATCTTATTTAGAGAATGCTAAAGAAGTCTGTTTTATCAAAATATAATTTGGCTCTTTCTGGCTTCTTTCTTCGTTTTTAGTCATACTCTTTCCGTAAGTCAGATCCAGTATAAGCTTCATCTCTTCCTTGATAGTCTTAGTTGCCTGTAAATAATAAGCTTCAAAAACATTTCGTCCAAATCTTTGCCTTTTCTTTTAACAGAATTCCATCATATTTTTCAGTTTAACGAATATTCTGGAGGTGGTGTGTGGTGATGAGCGTCTTCCAAGAGTGAAAATAAGTTTCCGCTTTCCAAAAGAAAGTAAATTAAATGAACACCGCGAATTCTTACCACAGCCTTTCCGTAGTACTTCGTATTTTAGTACACTTACTCAGACTCGGGCGATATTGTCCTCAGGTACCAGGATGGTCCACTCCCCCCCCCCATCCCCCACCCCCAACTGGCTAGTCATCTGTGCAAGATTACATAGTGTTTAGTTGTCTAATTTAAGTCACCCATTGAAAGAAATTGTGGCAGAGATAGGTTTTACTGTGTTTGTAATGATCGTGGTATCGTACGTTCAATTCGAAATGCGAAACGTCTTAGAATCTAAAGTACTACGATGATGCCGTTGTAAGAATTCGTGGTGCCCTTTTAATTAAATTACTGGAGGCACCAAAAACCTGTTTTCACGTGTAGATGACGATGATGACCAAACACCGGTTCCAGAATATTTATGAAGCAGAAAAATACCATGGAATGCTGTTCGAAGAAAAGACGACCTGTCTTTAAAGCTTATTCGTAAAAAGAAGTAGGTAACAAGCAGACGGAAATGAACACGTTAACTAAGGACATAAGGAGTACACGGAAGACTATTACCCACGCTAGTTTGAAGAGTTTGGAGATGCTCGTACAGACGGCGCTCTTGTGTCGTCGTCGCTTTATTGCAGTGGTTCCCAATATTTGTTAGACAATAGCTAGTACCCCCCTCCGCTGCCTACAACACCGTCTCCCCACCCCCTCACCATTGCAAATCTTAGAGCTTAACTAAACCGAAAGAGAATTTTCTTTGAATGATGTTTTTTTGTGGGTGAATTATTAAGCCATACGTTTAAAAACTTTCTTTATATTTGAGTTGTTTTCAGTCAGTGCACATCATAAATCAAGCTCCAAATCCATTCAGTCTCTAGTTTTTATTTTCATTGCTCCCATAGTCTAAATTTTACTTTCCCATCTATAAATCCTAAATGCTACATTTGTTTTCCATGTGTGTATTTTGGAATGAATCATGAACCAGTTACCACTACATCGCAAGGGATACCTACATCTTCATCTAAGAGAAGAAAGCTAACTGTCTACAGTGAGGGTAGCTATTTTGTGACGTTACTATCACAAAATGTTACGCGATGTCGATTCACTTTTGCCACCATTTTGTGGGTAATTTTCTTTAGAATGTACTGGGAGGATATATTGTCGTTTTCTTATGGGAATGTGTCCTCAAGGTGTGGTCTCTGAGGTTTCTTAGTCGGCAGGAGGATGTCAGTTAATGTTATCAGGAGGGGCGAAGATCCCCTGGGAGACTGACAGTTTTTACGGCAGTTGCGCTGCGGTCCGCATTGTGCCCTTGATACCAGAGCCAGAGGTCTCCTAGCCTTGACTGGATGTCGCCAAGGCCATCCCCAAAGAATAACTGAGCAGACAGTTTTGTCTATTCTGTTTTGACATCAAAGTATGAGACACCGAGACGCCACGTGATCTACATGGGAAGAGTTGTTGAATTCGCTCCAGAAAGGAATCTACATTCAGAAACTAGAAGTGTGCTAGCCCAGCCATCCAGTGTGTTGTGGACAAGTGTCTCTGGTGGTATGCTCTAGTGTATGAATTTTATGCAAAAATCCGTAATATGCTTACAGAGTTTACTCAGCAAAAAACTTCAGAAGAAGAATTTGCTGTGAATATCGATGCACGTTGTGTCTGCGCTGAAGTATGACATAATTGGTACCAATCATAGTCTGATAGCACCACTATCATATCGTTAAATCGTGTAATTTCCAAAATAATCCTCACATTGACCTCTCATTCTAATGCCATTCACAAAACAGTATATTAATTGTCACTTGCATTCAGTTTGCATGCTACACAGAATAACAGTGCTTTCACATGTACGCTATACAACGCTAGTGATTCAATGAGTGGCACAGATGTTGGTGACAGTGGGAACTAGGGAACTAAAAGTCTTGCGGCAATTCTGCATGCTGACTTCAATTTTGCTCTAATATGCGTGTGTGTGTGTGTGTGTGTGTGTGTGTGTGACCCTGGTGATTCAATGATCGATCTTGACGTTGGATATATAGGGAACTGAAGAAGGCTGAGTCCTGCACTAACGTACAAGGGAGCTGGTGTGTGTGCGTGTTCACTTGATTGCCTCTGCTGCTCAGATGCATCAGCGCACTGTATCGGCTAAGTCAGCAAGCTCATCAGCGCACTGTATCGGCTAAGTCAGCAAGCTGTTGTTCTGAGGGATGACAAGACAAAAACCCATACACATACACACAATGAATAGTGCCACTACTACTACTAATAATAAAAATAATAATAAAAAGTGACAGGGGGTTAACACAATCTCACGGGTGAGTCAGTTTTTTTCCGTCTGGAGGTGGCTGATCTCTGATTGTGTTTCGCGATGATCAAACTTTCGCTAGGATGTGCTGATTATTTCTGCTGAGTTCACGTGAAGAGTTGATGATGTGGAGGAGTGGTGGGGGTAAGAGACTGCAGCACCATGGAAATAACAACAATTATATTGGACTATACCCGTATCACCAGGTCCATCAACTTGGATGGCAATCTTGGATTCTGACATCCTGGATGATGTCATATATCTCCATCTTAGTTTGGCATCTTGTATTCTAAACATACAAACATTCACATCGTGCTAGTACACTCAGGACGTTATCTTTAATTGTTCACCATGCAGACGGCACCAAAGTCATCTTGTTTACAGTTTTGGGCAATTTGTCGTAATGTGGGGGGGGGGGTAATTTGTAACAGTTTTGGAGCAAGAAGTTGTAGTATAAGACGCAATTTGTTACAGCGTAAGGACAAGTTTTTACAGTTTTTGGGGAAGTTGTTAAATATTTGAAACAATTTGTTACGTTTCTGAAGCTTTTTGTTACAGTTTTAGGACAATTTTATTATAGATTTCCTGTAACACTAGAGAATATTTTACAATTTGTCAGTAACACGGGGTAATTTGCTACCATTTTGCTCTAACATGGCGATACATGCAATAGTTGAGAAGTTTTGGATGTCTGAGAATGTGGTGTCCTGATAGCAAAGACTCACAAATGTTACTTGGTCAGAAGGCAACAGCTGTATTTTGATGCAAGTTTACTACAGATTTGCTGCGACTTGTCACTGTACATGGTGATTAGTTACAATTTTGCTAATATGGTGACATACAGGGTTGGGAGCGGTAATTTGTTTCAATTTTGCTTTAAGATGATGCTGCATGGGAAAATTTGCTATAATTTCGCTGTAAAATGACACTGTATACAAATGCCCCAACAGTGTGATTAATTAAGCTAGTACTTTTAAGCAGTAGATGACAAATGTTTTGTACTTAAAGGTAAAATTAATACTCTAGCAGCGAGACACTAGAGTGTTTAGGTGACTCTGAAAAGTACTTAAATGTACACAGTTGAAAACTATGCAAATGCTTGTTACTAGTGTTCAGCAACCTGTTTCATCGTAGCGTTACGTAGTTTCCAGTGTATGACAGGTAGGACAGGCATCAACAAGAGATTGTAACTTGTAAGTTAAATCACTGTAAGTGCCATTTACATCTCATAATGTTAAAGAACAAATCTTTAAGACTTTGACTGATTCTCACAATATATGTGCGGATATCAAAGGAGGAGTCTAAGATACACATTTTCTCGTACAGCTACTCACGCTTTCATCGAAGAATTTACCATTACTGAGTGTCTTTCTATCACATTCCTGCTGTAAAGGGGGCAGTGTTTTCGATGAGATATGAGTATGTAATTGAAATTGGAAGAAAAATAAAGGAAGGCTATAGGGGAAGATAGGTAATAAACAAGAATGTAGAAGAATTATAAGAAAGTAGGCCCAAGAGAGAAGTGCTTATATTGAAAGGGGTAAGAAAAGGACACAGTCCTACTCCCCTACAACAGAACCTGTACATCGAAGAACCAAGGGCTACCTCGATATTCCAAGCAGTTGTTCTGTCAGAACACCCTTTTTAGCATCAACCAATTTCACATTACATGGTCTGGCCGTAGGATGTTTACATGTTTCCTTGCCAGTTTTAACCAGTATTAAACTTGCTATCACATTGTCATTCCCCTGTAGGAGAAAAACTATTTCTGTCTTGACTGCATCTTTCACAGAGATGAATGTGAAGAATTTGCCATGTAGATAGCTTTTAAATGCACCACACGTATATCTTTGATATGACAGACTCTTCTTTAATTTTTCGTGACAATCCATTTGATCATATATTTTAAACACCATTATGTACTCGCAAAATCGTTTTGTAATGATTGTATATATATTTAAATTCTTCTTTTTGATGAGGAGCATGCCATTTTCGGTTTAATTTATCCTATGAATGTCAGTAACAAGATTACCTAAGTTCTCCAAAATAACCACAATCTAAAGTGTTCCTCACTTGGGCTCATCTTCGTCTCAAGAAGTTGAGAGATGTTAAGCACTTTAGGATGGGACATGTGGACGCTTTGAATTACCACAGAGTTAAAGCTACTTCTGACGTAGGGAACGAACACTGTCTGCACTCAGTGCAAGAACTAGACTGCTCAAAATTTAAAATATGACGTCTACAAGATGTAAGCGTGTGGGAGGCTGCCCCTTTTGAGTTTCATTCTGATCATGCTACTTCTGTTATCTTAGAAAAGCGACTGTGTGGACTGATTCAGAAATTGCTTCAGGGTGGATCAGAATTGATCCAAACCACTGGAAAATCTCTCTCTGAAATCGAATGGCACTGTCGACCCTTTAAGAGATTCGAAAGGTGCATCATAAGCACTCTTTGTGAGCACCAAGGAAGCGGCGTTTCTCTTCAAGGTCGTTACATGATATGTTTGTTTCGTGGCAGTAGATGAGTCATCAGTCTGCGACAAATGCAGGTTCTCTAAGCTTTCTTAGTAATATTTCATGGACAGAGCATTGATACACCTCTGAATAGGCCTGATGTCTTCCCAAAGAGAAGGGAATATATGGTAAGCCTCCCCAGGTTGACTCATTGCTTACTGCTGCTGGTCTGGAACTCTTAGCCACCAAGTGCACAAGTTCGGGCGATACAGCACAACTTAGCTTTGGCTGCAGTGACGTATGAGGTCAACTTGTAACAGTTCATGTAAGCCTGCTTGTGTGGTGGAGGCTTCAACAAGTGGGCTATCAAATTGTAATTTCCCACCAATTTATACTTAACACAAGTGAGCTTCGTGAATTATTTCGGTTTCACACCATTTGAAATTGGATTCCTGGCTTTTGTACTTAGGGCTAGTGGATTTATGTACCTTCTTGGATCGCCATCTTCGATTCTGACGTAAAGGCTGTCCTCAGGTCCACCACCTTGGACTTTGTACTTAAGATAGTTGGGCTAGTTCTGCCATCTTGGGTATCTGAATTTCCCAGACCAGCTACGTCCACTGTGATAGCAGAGGGGTAGGGAAGGAGAGTGGAGGAAATTAGGCAACAGTGCGTTGCTCATTAGGTGACATCATTGTAATCAGGAAATAATGCGGACTGTCCTTACCCTCAAGGAGTTTCACTACCGCATCTATGACCTTGCATTTAATGGCGAATTATGGTTTTCATTATCTTTGCTCATTGTCTCAGTCTTCCGAAAGATGGAGACTAGAAGTAAGGTATCCACCGATGAATTACCGTTATTGTAATATGTGGCCTGTGTAATCGTAGGTTGTGTTCACTCGTTGGAAACAGCTTTATTTATTTAAAAATAACTGATTTGATCTGATCTGTTAGAAATGGTTTGTGAAAGCCTGCAGCTGTAAAAATAATGGGTTTGCTTATCAAATTGCGACTGGTAGCGGAAAAGTTATTTCTTATGCAACCCTATTAATCAATTCGATTGCCCAGGTTTTACATAATAATATCAAATTAAGAAATTCATACATAAATATGTAACCAAAATTGGAGAAATATTTAGATAAATATGTATGATGCAATTATATGTAAAAGCCATTTTTTTTGTTTTGCTGGAAAATATAAATTCATCGGTGGGTTAGGCGTACATTTATGTTAATTCTTAATCATTTCACTTCTGCAATAAAATGCTGAAGTACAAGTGTCTCCTATTGAAGCATTTAGGTCAGTGAAGCATTTGTAAAACGGGATACACAATTATTCGTAATATACTTTTCTAACTTTCCTGTTGCCAGGCACAATCCGCTGTCTGGCAATATGTTTTCATAAATAAAAATCGATCAGCTTCGCAAATATTCAGCGTAACGTATCTGTAAAGACGGATTGTGTTAGGAATAATATTCATGGGGTTCTACAGTTATTTCAGCATTGAATAAATGCGACAAAATAGCAATATTTGAGTGCCCGGGGTTATCATTAAGCACAGACTGCAATTTACTGGAATCTACACCACCCACTTCACCTTGTGCAACGCTGACACACCGAGCTGCATCTTCCATTACTACCACAGCCTCGTGGAGAGGCATATTTGAAGTCTCCAGTTTCTTGACACTGCCTGGAAGTCAGCTGAAGTGACTTGCGATGTTTGAAAATGAACTGAGCATTTGAGAACTATTGAATACTGAGAAGGATTCGCTCAAAGATACTACAGAATCAGAAGAATAGTCTCCATCACTGACTTACAGCTTCAAAGCGCTTACTGTAAAGAATCACAGCTTCAAGCCGTGTTGCATACCTTGTTATCACTGACTCTGGGGGCAGAGGCGTATCAGATAGCTGCTACTTGTAGCGTTGCGCATGATAAGGGCATTTCAAGAAAACCTTCTTTGTTTCTGATGTTAGTGTATTTACTTCTGGGACTCGAAGTGTAACTGTCTCTGGCACTCGTTGCACTGCATGAGGCCTACATGTAACGCAGTTGGTTTGGGTAAGTTACATTAAGCGAAATCCCCACTTTAACATGTATGAAGCAGCATCTTGTAGGTAGGCTGTTTATGTTTTCTTATTGGCAACGTTACGTAGCGTTCTGTATGAAAATCACTGGCTGTGCTGTGTGCAGTCTGTGGCTAGTTTGCATTGTTGTCTGCCATTGTAGTGTTGGGCAGCTGGATGTGAACAGCGCGTAGCGTTGCGCAGTTGGAGGTGAGCCGCCAGCAGTGGTGGATGTGGGGAGAGAAATGGCGGAGTTTTGAAATTTGTAAAAATGGATGTCATGAACTGCTGTATATATTATGACTTTTGATGACTATTAAGGTAAATACATCTTTTGTTCTCTATTAAAATTTTTCAATTGCTAACTATGCCTACTAGTAGTTAGTGCCTTCCGTAGTTTGAATCTGTTATTTAGCTGGCAGTAGTGGCGCTCGCTGTATTGCTGTAGCTTGAGTAACGAAGATTTTTGTGAGGTAAGTGATTTGTGAAAGTTATAGGTTAATGTTAGTCTGGGCCGTTCTTTTGTAGGCATTTTTGAAAGTCAGATTGCGTTGCGCTAAAAATATTGTGTGTTAGTTTAAGCTCAGTCCTGTACAATTTTTCAAAGGGGACGTTTCAATCTGTGTACATTAATAGAACCCTCTTTTCTTTTACGCCATGAGGCCATAGTGTCTTAAGTCCATCATTAATGAATCTAGTATTTGTTGAACTATTTGTTGCCTCCAAAGGTGTCCAAAAAAGTAAATACGATTTAGATGCACCCACAGAATTCAACTTTCCCACAGTTACATAAGCGATGAAACGGCTGCAGCAACAGTCGTCTCATCAGCAAAAGTTTATGTAGCCAATGTGAGCCCTGATTTTGTTTAATATGTCAACATAGCAAGCATCCCGGTGATTCTTCCTGAAAGAGGAATCGTTGGGAAAGATACGGTTGTGGTATTACCGAAATAAATGTTTAAATTCAGGTACCTCAAGTTTGTTCGGAGGGTACGTTCCATGCAAAACACATTACTTTGTACAATTCACTATTAAATGATGTAGGTTGCCAATGGAACTGTGAAGTAGAATCAGTTTCTTTGAAGAAATCCGATGTTTATTCCTGATACGTAGACTGCTTCGTAAATGTTGCTAAATTTGAGATTGCATCATACATCCTATGCGCTTCTCACATGTTTGGCAGAGGACTATTTTGCCATCAGTGGTTAAAGCACTTTCAATAGAAATCCATATTTTCAACGTTGATGAAACTGAAGATACCACATGTGTCATGCTTAATTTAAATGCAACTGACTGTTACACGTCATGAAGCGTTTGAAAATAAGAAAGGAGAGCGTTTAAAACGAGTCATTGCTTACACTGAACTTGCGCAATTTAGCTTTGAGTGTAACGCTCTTGATGACAGTATTAGAAACAGACTAATAAAACTTAGAATATTTTTTCCTTTCTTTTTATGTAATGAAAATGCACGGGACTTACGAAAATGTATAATAATTCCATAATACTAAAATGTGTAGAAACACGTAGTATAGTGTAGTATACGAATTTTATATCACATATGTAAAAACATGTAATTAAAATAACGAAATAACGGCACTTTCAGAGTAATTCACCAAACGTTTTTGTTTTTCTTGTAACTATATATAAAGGAAAGGAATATACAACTACAAAAATTTCGGCCTCTAATGATGTCATTCATAGCCTCGTTAGAGACGGAAAATAGAGAGATGGCTCTAGTACTTTCACACGTGAAATCGTTGGAGGCGAAAAATAGAGAGAATAAAATTACAAATTTAATTAAATATTATTATAAGATCGATTAGTTTGGAGTATATTTTCACATATCCTGTTTGTTTAAATACATCTGTTCTTGCCTGTGCTTTGTGATGAAAACGGGGTCATACCTATATTGTTTTCTTTGTTCTCAAGCGATCGAAGTTAGTTCGATTAGCCGAACTAAATGGGGCAAATGGGTATTAAGAAAAGTTTTATTCGGATAACCTAAATGTGTAATTTTAATTAGCGATTTACAAACAAAAACCATATTCGCACATCAAAAAAAGTTTTACATCAACCCAGTTCCTAGTGTTCTGGAACCTGTACAGAAAATTGGAAAAGTGATCAACATAAACATCATTTACGCCCTTTTTATTGTTCATGAAAACAACATATTGCAACCATACAGCGATACCTTTAGAGGTGGTGGTCCAGATTTCTGTACACAACGGTATTTCTAATACCCAGTAGCACGCCCTCTTGCACTGATTCATGCCTCTGTTCGTCCTGGCATACAATCCACAAGTTCATCAAGGCACTGTTGGTGCAGATTGTCCCACTCCTCAACGGCGATTCGGCGTAGGTCCCTCAGAGTGGTTGGTGGGTCAGGTCCTCCATAAACAGACCTTTTCAATATATCCGAGGCATGTTCGATGGGTACATGTCTGGAGAACATACTGGCCACTCTAGTCGAGCGATGTCGTTATCCTGAAGAAAGTCATTCACAAGATGTGTACGATGGGAGCGTGAATTGTCGTCCATGAAGACGAATGCCTCGCCAATATGCTGGCGGTATGGTCGCACTATCGGTCGGAGGATGGCATTTACGTATCGTACAGCCGTTACGGCGCCTTCCATGACAACCAGCGGCGTGCGTCGGCCCCACATAATGCCACCCCAAAACAGCAGGTAACCTCCACCTTGCTGCACTCGCTGGACAGTGTGTCTAAGGCGTTCAGCCTGACTGGGTTGTCTCCAAACCCGTCTCTGAGGATTGTCTGGTTGAAGGCATATGCGACACTGATCGGTGAAGAGAACTTGATGCAAAACCTGAGCGGTCCATTCGGCATGTTGTTGGGCCCGCCTGTACCGCTCTGGATGGTGTCGAGTTTGCAAAGATGGACCTCGCCATGGACGTCGGGAGTGAAGGTGCACATCATACAGCCTATTGCGCACAGTTTGAATCGTAACATGACGTCCTGTGGCTGCACGAAGAGCATTATTCAACATGTTGGTAATGCTGTCAAGGTTCCTCCGTGCCATAATTCGCAGGTAGTGGTCATCCACTGCAGTAGTGACCCTTGGGCGGCCTGAGCGAGGCATGTCATCTGCAGTTCCTGTCTCTCTGTATCTCCTTCATGTCTGAACAACATCGCTTTGGTTCATTCCGAGACTCCTGGACATTTCCCTTGATGAGAGCTATTACTGGTACAAAGTAACAATGCGGCCGTAATAGAACCGCGGCATTGACCGTCTAGGAATGGTTGAACTAGAGACAAAACGAGCCGTGTATCTCCTTCCTAGTGGAATAACTGTAACTGGTCAGCTATCGGACGCTCTCCGTCTAATAGGCGCTGCTCATGCATGGTTGTTTACATCTTTGGGAGGGTTTAGAGACATCTCTGAACAGTTAAAGGGACTGAGTGTGTGATACAATATCCACAGTCAACGTCTATTTTCAGGAGTTCTGGGAACCGGGGTGATACAAAACTTTTTTTAATGTTTCTGTTATTTATGACAAAATGAATCTATTTTATTATAACAAAGGCAAGTATAGGATGAATGTACGTAGGACTCCCCACTAAACAAAAATTTTGCAATACATATGTATTTTGCATTTTCAATAGATATGTGTAGAATTAACGCTTAAAGAAGTTCACAATTTCGGTCTGTCTCGGAAAGCACTCGTTTACAAGCAGCTAAGTCCCGCACTTTATTGAGGACAGGTATCTGATACACACTTTCATCTTCAACTTCAAATCATTGCAAGGCAGTACCTAAATATTCAAATGCATCAGGAGCAGCTGGAATATTTTCATCTTCATTTTCTGGAGCACTAATTAATGAGATATGACGGTGTAATCTTTATCAGTGACGAGGTTTACGGTTTCGCTGTGCTGCATAATTAGCCGGCCGGTGTGGCCGTGCGGTTCTAGGCGCTTCAGCCTGGAACCGCGTGACCGCTACGGTCGCAGGTTCGAATCCTGCCTCGAGAATGGATGTGTGTGATGTCCTTAGGTTAGTTAGGTATAAGTAGTTCTAAGTGCTAGGGGACTGATGACCTCAGATGTTAAGTCCCATAGTGCTCAGAGCCATTTGAACCATTTTTTTGCTGCATGTCTTCATTACATTCATGAGTTCTTTTCGAAAAATGAGCATTTCGGACGCATCATTCTATTTGTGATTTTCAATTCGACTTTGAGAACCTTCTGCGTATCTAAAATTTTATTCCAGGCTGTAAGTAGGCTGTTTATGTTTTCTTATCGGCAACGTTACGTAGCGCTCGGTATGACAATCACTGGCTGTGCTGTGTGCAGTCTGTGGCTAGTTTGCATTGTTGTCTGCCATTGTAGTGTTGGGCAGCTGGATGTGAACAGCGCGTAGCGTTGCGCAGTTGGAGGTGAGCCGCCAGCAGTGGTGGATGTGGGGAGAGAGATGGCGGAGTTTCGAAGTTTGTAGTACTGGATATCATATATTATGACTGTTAAGGTAAATACATTGTTTTTTCTCTATTAAAATCTTTCATTTGCTAACTATCCCTATCAGTAGTTAGTGCCTTCAGTAGTTTGAATCTTTTATTTAGCTGGCAGTAGTGGCGCTCGCTGTATTGCAGTAGTTCGAGTAATGAAGATTTTTGTGAGGTAAGTGATTCGTGAAAGGTATAGGTTAATGTTAGTCAGGGCCATTCTTTTGTAGGGATTTTTGAAAGTCAGATTGCGTTGCGCTAAAAATATTGTGTGTCAGTTTAAGCACAGTCATGTATAAATTTTTCTAAGGGGACGTTACATATGTCGACCCTTAGCCGAGGATACCTCACTGGAATCTTCTGATATTTTCTTGTAGTTTGTGTATTTAGTGTAGCTTTTCGTTTATTGCTAGCGCGTAATTATAGAGAGAATTTCCTTGGTAGTTGTGGTTTTTCATTGTTGCACAGTAAAACAGTTGTGGCATGCATGTAGATTTGCACCAAGTATTTCGCAGCTGCGCTTGCAATTAACTAGATATTATTTTCAGTGCTATGTTAATGTGTTCCCCTATTTTCGCTCTTCAAATTGTGTTTTTCTGTGTTGTCGTGTGAAATATTGTGACAATAATGGCGTGTGAAAAACGTAACACTAGGCTCCAAAGTAAACTGAGAAATGACAGTGAAGACGAAAGCAGTGTGTTAACGCCACCATGTAATGAATTAACTAATGTTCAACATAGTAATTTGGTAATTGTGCATAGGGAAATGGAGCGGGCGGCAAACAATGGCGTAGGCAGTGAAACAATTAGTAAACAGGGAAGCATTATCGATCGATCGTTCGGCAACAGCTCGCCTCAGGAATTGGGAATGACAGAACACAATATTGCAACTACTGTAGACTCAGGTTTTGCGTCCTCACCGTTTTCTCAAATAAGTCAAGATACATTTTCTGCTTGTCAAAATGTGAATGTTGCTGGTGCAAATGCACTGCCGAAAAGCGTAGAGGAACAGATTCCAGACACTAATGCATTCTTATTACAATTAATGCAACAAATGGGACAAAATCTTCAAAAGTTAGACACAATGGAACAAAATCAGAGACAAACACAGCAAAAGCTTCAAAAGTTAGACACAATCGAACAAAATCAGAGACAAACACAGCAAAAGTTAGACACAATGGAACTAAATCTTCAAAAGTTAGACACCACACTTGAACAAACACGTGAAGATTTAACCACTGAGTTACAGAACATCGAATCGAAATGTCAAAAGGTCTGTAATGACGTAAAAACACAAATTTGTGAGCATTTCCAACCTATTTTTTCGCGTCATGAAAATGCATTACAGAATCACGAAGCAGCCATAAAAGAACTGCAAACCATTGTTCATGAAAATCATGAGACCTTGCAAGCTAAAATTGACTCAGTTGCATCTACCGATTCGGTTACACAACTTGAAAAAACTCAGGAAAACTTAAAGGACACAGTAGATACCCTGAAAATTGGTTCAGAAAGACATATGGAGGAAATAAGTACACTATCGGAGAAAGTAGCCGAACTTTCGGATCAGGTCACTAACTTATCTACAAAGGTAGATGATGATCTGAATGACACAAGACCCGTAGCCTTCACTGACACAGAAGAGTATGAACAAATAAGAAAATTCAAACAAAATCAGAATCAAATTAATACGCAACACCAAAGAGAAATACGGGAAGTACAAGATCATTTCAGAGACCACACGCGCTCCAATACGGGAAGAGGAACTTAGAAATACGGAAAAGCCACAAAATAATAACACAGAGCATTTCGGTAATTATGAAAGAAATTGGCAAGGTACACCGAATTTTGAGATGGAACCGCAGACACGACGTAACAATGACCGATATGCTACTCGCCGACACGATGATTTTGACTATAAGCTGTTCATTACTACACGTAAATTCAAAATGTTTAAGAATTCTGCCAACGACATTCATCCACAAGCGTGGCTCCATCAATTCTCTCATTGTTTCCCTCCTAACTGGTCATTGGAGCACAGGTTAGAATTTATGTGTGGCTACTTAGAGAATGAACCAGCTGTAAGAATGCGATCAGTCATTCACGATTGCCACAGTGAAGGAGAATTTTACCATGCCTTCCTCTCAGCATATTGGTCACAAGCTACACAAGACCGAGTAAAACATAGCATCATGATGATGAAACACTTTGAACAATCTGAATTTTCCAGTCTTGTCAAATATTTTGAAGACATGTTGCACAAGAATCAGTACCTGTCAAACCCATACAGCCCCTCAGAACTCATCCGCATTTGCTTAATCAAATTACATGAACATTTACGGCATATTATTTTGGCAGGACGTTGCAAAGACGACATTGAAGCTTTTCAGGGACTCTTACAAGAATTAGAAATTGACACAGACAGTCGCGGGATACAAAAACAGGAAAACAATCTCTACAGGTCACATCCGTCACAATTCTGTGACGACAGAAACAATAAATGGCCACGACAAGCCTATTCTTACAACGTAAATCGTGACCAAAACAGACACCACCCGTATGACAACCATTGGCAGAGTAGTAATAATTACAGGGAAAGATCACCTCTCCGCAGTAATGACTATCACAGAGACAATAAGAGAAACAGACAATATGGGAACCAAAATAATTATTTTCAAGGGAGACAGAATAACTTTAGACGCAACGGTCCAGTGCGCAGTTACGACTCAGGGAGCAATTCTCCACCACGTGACCGACAAGAAAGAAATTATGGAATCTACCGACATGACGACAGACGATATGATCGTAACGACAGACCTGAACTGCATCAGAACTGGCGGGATTTAAACAGAGCAGGGCCCTCTCGTTACAGTGAATTTGTAGAAGTTAGGTCTCCAAATCCCAATAACGACGCACGCCAACAAAGAAACAGACAATGACTCGCACCGCAGGCAGCCACTTGTGCCCGCTGGCTCAGGGAAAAATAACATTGACGCTAACCTTGAGCAAAATTCCAGTATTCTTTACGGACGAATACCACATGATAATTGCGTTAGAATTGAAACTGTGCGTACTAGGAAGAGTAAAGGTTTACACCACATTTCACATGTAAAACCATTTATTGACAGATAATCTGCTTTTTAACTTAGTCTTTGCAATTTTCACTTCACGCTACTTGTACAATTTGTCACACTGAGAAACTGTTAACATGCAACAATGTTTTGAAGTTCAATATCCACTCAAGAACCAAGAGAACTTATTTAAACAGAAATTACGAATGCATTGATATTGCGAACAGACGACACAGTGTTATTGTGTGTGTACATTCTTGCTTGTTAGTTGCACGATTACGTAACGACTATCAGGCTTACATACTTAGAACATATACTGCCAATGAGATTTTAATGCAACATTTTGGTTTACTTGAAAATACATTCTGGATTTAAAGTACTTTATGTGAGATACCAGATGACACAGTGATTAGTTTATGTAACAGCTACACGATTTTATCATGGCGCTACTAATGAGTGACAATTTACAATGTTGCTTTTGTGGTGTTCCTGTTTTATGTCTGCACAGTTTTATGTATTATTCTGGAAAGTAAAACATGTTTTAGTAGTAACTTTTGTGGTATAGCTACAATGAGACAGCCTTTTCCGTAGCACAACAATACGTTACAGCACAGTAATTTCTTCATCACAACAATAAGCGTAATAACTAAGATATCTATACGCAAAGCATTTCACTTTTGTTTATCATGAGGTAAGTACATTGACTTCTGCAGAACTTAGCTTTCAGAGGACAATAACTACGACACTTCCACAGAGATTATCTTACAGCAAGACGCACATTTAGCGCTACATACCACGTATTTGAGTGATTAATTTTGTACTGAAATCATTTATTTTTAAAGATATTTGAAGTACAATGATACAAAGGTTTTCCGTAATACATTTCATTTCATTCTTGTAATCTGTAACACCTGAGGTTATAATTACATTAATCCTCAGGGGGGTACACACTTACTTTGTGTACCATGTGTTTGGCAAGCACAAGGAGCCCTAGCTAATATGGTATTTGCTTATACAACTTTACACATCGGTACCATATTTCTCTAATACATAAATTACACAGCTATCTGATCATTTAACTGAGAGATAAACATTTTTTTTTACTACATCAGTGACAGATGTTTACGTAATTACACCATTGTATAACTTCACACTTACGAAATTGTATTTTGTCTGTACTTTGTGAACTGTTCATATTTTTTTGGTACCATTGTGATACTATGAGAGCTTTGAAAGATGTATTTGGTAAGGGAGAATGATTTTAAAGTACGTTTGAGGTAGATGACGCTATTGAAATGAGCAGAGAATATTTTTTATGGTTTGAAATTATTGCAGAAAGCTACGACTTTTTTGAGATTTGACTGTGGTGTTATGATGTTATTTTTACGACGACGATGTATATTATGCTGTTGAGGTATGTTTATGATCAATAAGCCGATGTTATATGAGGAATTTGATTATGCTACATATTTATAATGATGAAATATTGAAGAATGTCGACGAATATGTATATGTGTAACAAGGTAATGAATAAAGAGTAATGGTTAGGCACTCTGATTTGTGAAAAAGGTTGTTGGAAACCAAGAATCGTACTTGTAAGAGTTATGAAATGTGTGTAAATGCGTAAATGTATCACAATGCCGGCAAAAAATTTTTGGACACTGTTATATTCATAGGATTTTGTTTCTACACATTTGCAACGTAAATTCTCGACCGGTGAAATTTTTTTATATGAGACTGCCACTGTAGCAGAAACTGCTGTTATAAATATTTCAGTAAGAAAGGTAAGTGACCTTGACGTAATGCGTTTTGGGCGCCCAGCTGAGAGGTATTCGTCTGACAAAAGAAAGCCATTAGGTGGAAAAAAAAGGGAGGCCATTATCCTCGCCATTGACATTCCTTTAGCGAAAACATTGCAAATGTGACACCTTCATTACTTGGAAAGATACTTACATCTGCACACCTGATTATGACAAGTGTCTTTCTACGAGAGTTGAGAGAATTTCTACTAACTTATGAAATGTCACATGACTACTGAATGATATTTTTATGCTTTGGTTTGCGTAATTGCTTATTTCATTTAATATCTGGTTTCCAGCTGTGTTGCAGCATTAGTTTTATAAAATAAACTTAGATGCATTTGCTAATGTGAACACTTTCTGTCAACAGATCTATTAAATAATTATTTTATGATCCACATTCTTCGAAAAAGGAGCTCTTGGAATGGAAAGAACAATAAGAAGGGACTAATAACAGTAACTGCATACATAATTTTCTTTTCAAGTACTTGGTAATTTCTTTTGTAGAATAATTTGTGGTGCACTACTTTAATTACATAGACATTAAGATGTGAATAGACATTTCGCTTTCCTGCATTGTTGTTTTACTGTAATATTTTTTCTGCTTGAGCTATGTCATGTTTAGGTATAAGTTACTGCTGTTTCCCAGGCATAGTGTTACTGAATATGACTTTGTGTAACTCTGTTAAGCTAGTTTTACTACTGACTTGTTTTTCTTGTTGCTGCACATTGGCTCATATTAGCTGTAATGTTGCATTGCCTGGTAATTTAGATTTACTGCTGCTTGCATTGCTGTTTGTGTTAATTTGTTATGTGCTGCTGCATTGCCTCATCCCTTGGCATATATATCTGAGCTCAGTGGATTTAAGTTAGCTTAAGAGGGGGTAGACTATATAAGAGACTAACTATGATGAATTTATAAGAAATGCATTGAGAAGCTATCAGAAAATGGTTTGGCAAAAAAAAAGGATACTGTACAGTGGAGAAAAACTATTTTTGACAGAGGATGTGAACAGAATACAAAAATCAGGCTTAGATAGGACTTTTTGGGAATAATGATGAACGAAGGGAGATCTCCATGCAAAATACTGCAGTAAAACAAACCCTGTCGTTTACTTTTGTGTCATCCCTCTATATGTTTGTGTACCCTCGTGTATTTGTGTTTTTCCTGTCTTTATGTGTTTCGCTGATAAGACTTATGTTGTAGAATTTTTCTAATACTAAGCTACATTCACTATGATGAGGAATACTGTTATCCTCAAATATAATTGGCATTAATAATATATTATTTACTTTGTAAAGATGTGTAGACATTATTTATTCCGGTTTGTTTTAATGCTCATGTGTGAAGTTGATGTTTCAAAATTTATTCTGATCTTTTATGTATTTACTTATGTCATAATTCCTGTAACACTGATGTATATGTCTATTTCTATTCTTTTGTAAAGCTTGTACTACAAATGTTATCTGTATTGTTATGTTCTTTAATGATGTATTTTGTACCTTTGTAATTGTATTCTCATGTTATAAAATTGTAATTGATACCAGTTCATCATATTATTAACTTGTTAGTTACATTTCACTGCACACTTTTCTGTTGGTCATAGTAATGCACAGTATGTGAGAAGTTGAGACTGTTAGTGTTTGCATGTGTGTTACTAATTCAGCAAGGGACTGGATAACAGCATTGCTGGTTCGAAGGACATTTCAAAAAATATTTTGTGAGTGCACAAGTGGTGGTTCATGGACTTGTTATATTCTCCGCAAGACTCTTCGATGGTGATTGTGCACCTGCACAGTCGAAACAGATGGCTGCTGGCCATCTCTACAAGGACTATAGTGGGTCTGCATCTTTGATGGCCCACCAATATCGTAATCTCTACCAGGACTACAGTGGGTCACTCTGTGATGACCTACCAATATTCTTCAAAACGTCGAATGACTCAGCTGTGGGTTTGCTCTGTTGTGGCCCATTACCTGTCAGCATGTCAAGAGTCAGCACTGTCTTTCCGTTGGAAGGACAACACTACTTCTTCAAGACTGCATGGACATCCACTACTTCCGTGTGCTTTTTCTTTTACTGCTCAGACTTTGAGAAAAACACTGCAATTTTACAGTGATGAACAATATGGACTGTCTTTATGGACTGTGAGAAAATTTTAGCTTTTGACCAACATTTTATCAATAAGTGTGTGCATTTGATATCTTTGTTATTGTAATTATGAAAAATTTTATCAAATCATTATTGTCCATTGCCCAAACCAATTTGTAAATTTTTTTTGTGGGGAGCATGGGGGCTATGTAAGTAGGCTGTTTATGTTTTCTCATCGGCAACGTTACGTAGTTCTCGGTATGACAATCACTGGCTGTGCTGTGTGCAGTCTGTGGCTAGTTTGCATTGTTGTCTGCCATTGTAGTGTTGGGCAGCTGGATGTGAACAGCGTGTAGCGTTGCGCAGTTGGAGGTGAGCCGCCAGCAGTGGTGGATGTGGGGAGAGAGACGGCGGAGTTTCGAAGTTTGTAATACTGGATATCATATATTATGACTATTAAGGTAAATACATTGTTTGTTCTCTATTAAAATCTTTCATTTGCTAACTATCCCTATCAGTAGTTAGTGCCTTCAGTAGTTTGAATCTTTTATTTTGCTGGCAGTAGTGGCGCTCGCTGTATTGCAGTAGTTCGAGTAATGAAGATTTTTGTGAGGTAAGTGATTTGTGAAAGGTATAGGTTAATGTTAGTCAGGGCCATTCTTTTGTAGGGATTTTTGAAAGTCAGATTGCGTTGCGCTAAAAATATTGTGTGTCAGTTTAAGCACAGTCATGTATAAATTTTTCTAAGGGGACGTTACAAGGCTCTTATCAAATTCTGTTCCTGTTCACTATCCCATGCAACTTCGATAATGTAGGAAGCATATTTCAGGTCAACATTTTTAGGATTTCTCAAGGCGTCAGGTGGAAGAAACATAACTTTTATGAAGTCCTCCTTTTTAATTAAGATATCACATGACGGCTGAGTTTCTGCGTTGTCAAGGAGTAGAGAGGATATTTCCCTTTTGCCATTCTTTAACTGATGTGCTTTTGCAGAGGTTATTAGAACTTTCATAAAGACTCCGCGAAAATCTGTTCTGTCCATCCAAGTGCTATTTTGTGGGGTGTAAGCACAGACATCGCAGGCATATCAATGTGGTTGAAACAGCGAGGTTTCTTACTTTTTGCAATAACGAGAATAGGCAATCGACGGATGGCAGTAGCATCGGCACAAGCTAAAGCAGCAATATGATGCTTGCTTATTCTTGGATCAGGTGCTGCTATTTCATGCCGTAAGGTAAAAGTTTTTCTTGGAATAGCTTTCCAAGTGGGCCCAACTTAGTCAGCACTGTAACATTTTCGAGGGCGTAATCGTCTTCCCTTAATACAGTACTGGACATTAAAATTGCGGCGAGCCAGTTGCCCGGCCAACATTGACCAGACGTTTTCAGTTGGTGAGAGATCTGGAGAATATTCTGGGCAGGGCAGCAGTCGGACATTTACTCTATCCAGAAAGGCCCGTACAGGACCTGCAACATGTGGCCGTGCATTATCCTGCTGAAATTTAGGGTTTCACAGGGATCGAATGGAGGGTAGAGCCGGTCGTATCACATCTGAAATGTAACGTCCACTGTTCAAAGTGCCGTCAGTGCGAACAAGAGGTGACACGCCGGGTGATACGCCAGTATGGGGATGACGAATACAGGCTTCCAATGTGCGTTCAGCGCGATGTCGCCAAATACCGATGCGACCATTATGATGATGTAAACAGAACCTGGATTCATCCGAAAAAATGACGTTTTGGCATGCGTGCACCCAGGTTCGTCGTTGAATACACTATCGCAGGCGCTCCTGTCTGTGATGCAGCGTCAAGGGTAACCGCAACTATGGTCTCCGAGCTGATAGTCCATGCTGCTGCAAACGTCGTCGACCTGTTCGTGCAGATGGTTGTTGTCTTGAAAACGTCCCCATCTGTTGACTCAGAGATCGAGACGTGGCTGCACGATCCGTTACAGCCATGCGGATAAGATGGCTGTCATATCGACTGCTAGTGATACGAGGCCGTTGGGATCCAATACGGCGTTCCGTATTACCCTCCTGAACCCACCGATTCCATATTCTACTAACAGACATTGGATCTCGACCAACACGAGCAGCAATGTCGTGATACAATAAACCGCAATCGCGATAGGCTACAATCCGACCTTTACCAAAGTCGGAAACGTGATGATACGCATTTCTCCTCCTTACACGAGGCATCACAACAACGTTTCACTAGGCAACACCGGTCAACTGCTGTTTGTGTATGAAAAACCGGTTGGAAACTTTCCTCATGTCAGCACGTTGTAGGTGTCGCCACCGGTGTCAACCTTGTGTGAATGCTCTGAAAAGCTGACCATTTGCATGTCACAGCATCTTCTTCCTGTCGGTTAAATTTCGCGTCTGTAGCACGTCATCTTCGTGGTGTAGCAATTTTAATGGCTGGTAGTGTATGTCCTTAGTTTGAATTTAAATGAATCAGCTGCAGAAGAATCACCAGACAGGTTTCCTTCTTGTAACTAGGGTTTACGAATGCCGTGTCTTGACTTATAGCGCCTTAACCAGCCCGTGCTTGCTTTAAAATTCGACGACCCTCCAAGATTTTGTTAAAAACTTAATTTTCTTTTCACACAAATGTGACGGGAGGTAGGTTCTCTTTGTGATCTTTTTAATTTATAAACCATTTGTAAACTGCATCAGCTACATTCGTTTTCTTACTGAGCTTCACGAATTTACTACTTGTTGAGCAATTAGTAGAATCAAGCTCAGATATAAAATTTGGGGCGCTCAAAATGGTTCAAATGGCTCTAAGCACTATGGGACTTAACATCTGGGGACATCAGTCCCCTAGACTTAGAACTACTTAAACCTAACTAACCTAAGGACACCACACACATCCATGCCCGAGGCAGGATTCGAACCTGCGACCGTAGCAGCATCAGAGCGTTTCCGAACTGAAGCGCCTAGAACCACTCGGCCACAGCGGCCGTCTTGGGGTGCTCCTCTTTTATTTTTGTTACTCATTAGATAACATGGTTTCACATTCACCTTACTCTAACCTTTTATTACTCTCGCATCTACCTCCAACAGAAAGGGCACGCGGTTTACGTTTAGTTTATATCATTAGTTACCTTTAGCAGCACAGTTAATACAAATGATCGTAAAAATGCGCAAACGGTTGGGGCACGACCTTAACGGTGGGAGGACGGTAAGGAACAATCGTTGGTTGATTGTGGTAGACTTTTATCGTTTTGTCAGAATCTTCAAGGAGCAGATGGACAGACTTGGCACCGCACACACCAGGGATCATGCATTGGAACTGTTTCTCGCCTCCTGTCGTTCGCATCCACGAGACAGACCATCGCCGGCGGAATTGATTCACGGCCGCCGCCATCAGACACTGCACCACCTGCTCCACCCTCCTCAGCATCCGGCGCCGAAGGAAGGTTGCAAATACCGCTTCGCGCCGCATGATGTGTTTTCAGGGTGTTCCGTGGCAGCAGACGGTGGGCGCGAGGTAAGATCCTTCGTCGACTTAGCACATGCATGTATTTCACTTCAGGCCCAGACGGCTTGCAGCGCATAGACCACAATCAGATACAACACTGCCATGTGCATGATGGTCTTCCTGTATCTCTTGCCCCAGATTCGCGGATGCCGAGGACAGCGCGGCCACAACAGCAACCAGAGGGTGTCATCACGACACCTCGGGACGACACCATGGAAATGGAGTTGACTCCTCCGCCTCCTCTCGTCCTACCGATGGATCTGGACCCGCCCACGCCGCAGCGGTCGATGCCTTCTGCATCTCAGTATGGGCCTCAGGAAGTGGATGTGTACACTGCTGGGCGTTTTCCGGGGGACGTTTCCACCAGAGCAAAGGCCGGATGGCGGGGTACAACCTGAAGTCTGCAGCCACAGCTTCCGGTCCACCCTCCCACACCGCCACCCGTTGTCGTGCTCCATATATGAGACGGTCTATCACTTGGGGGGGGGGGGGGGGGGAATTTTACAGCATAAAGTCATCGCTGGCACGCCAATCTGGAACGACAGAGAAGAGAAGCCTATGAGAACAGGTCAGCCAATCGTACACTGACCGACCTCCCTCCAGGACGACAATATGACGGCAGCGGCCCCTAGGTGAAGAGGACATAGCGCCACACCCGACTGGTGGCAGCTCCCTTCGATAGCAGCTTCCACGTTAGCCAATTCATTCGCCGACACATAGTGCCCTGTGATTACCAATGTCTGCGTAGCTACGTAGGTCAGCAGTCACTGCAGTTCAATTGACAGACTGTTGTTAGTAGCGGTCGCTAGGACCAGAAGTGTTACTTGCGTTTATTCTGACTGAAACATCCCCTTAGAACAATTATATACGTGACTGTGCTTAAACTGACACACAATATTTTTTTAGCGCAACGCAATCTGACTTTCAAAAATCCCTACAAAAGAATGGCCCTGACTAACATTAACCTATACGTTTCACAAATCACTTACCTCACCAAAAATCTTCGTTACTCGAACTACTGCAATACAGCGAGCGCCACTACTGCCAACTATATAAAAGATTCAAACTACTGAAGGCACTAACTACTGATAGGCATAGTTAGCAAATGAAAGATTTTAATAGAGAACAAACAATGTATTTACCTTAATAGTCATCAAAAATCATAATATATACAGCAGCTCATGACATCCATTTTTACAAATTTCAAAACTCCGCCATTTCTCTCCCCACATCCACCACTGCTGGCGGCTCACCTCCAACTGCGCAACGCTACGCGCTGTTGACATCCAGCTGCCCAACACTACAATGGCGAGTATTACGACAATGCCAACCAGCCACAGACTGCACCCAGCACAGCCAGTGATTTTCATACAGAGCGCTACGTAACGTTGCCAATAAGAAAACATAAACAGTCTACTTACATAGCCCCCATGCTCCCCACAAAAATTTTACAAATTGTTTTGGGCAATGGGCAATACATATTTGTTAAAATTTTTCATAATCGTAATTACAATAACAAAGAAATCAAATGCACAGACTTATTGATACAATGTTGGTCAAAAGCTAAAATTTTCTCACAGTTCATAAAGATAGTCCCGATCATTCATAACTACTGATAGGCATAGCTAGCAAATGAAAGATTTTAATAGAGAACAAACAATGTATTTACCTTAATAGTCATCAAAAGTCATAATATATACAGCAGCTCATGACATCCATTTTTACCTATTTCAAAACTCCGCCATTTCTCTCCCCACATCCACCACTGCCGGCGGCTCACCTCCAACTGCGCAACGCTATGCGCTGTTAACATCCAGCTGCCCAACACTACAATGGCGAGTATTACAACAATGCCAACCAGCCACAGACTGCACACAGCACAGCCAGTGATTTTCATACAGAGCGCTACGTAACGTTGCCAATAAGAAAACATAAACAGTCTACTTACATGACGGAAACTGATTATTTTGTTTGTCGCTTTGTGACTCATCTCTGGAGTTGCACTTGTGGATGATCATGTATAAAGGACTAAAAGAATGCTCAGATCAAAGTTAAGTATTTGTACTTGTCTTGTTGTAATAAAACTCATTAATACGAGTTGTTTGATTGTCTGTCTATCGATCCGAGTATGCAGGATTCCTAGACACAACAATAACTATCTACAAAATGTTCTGGAACATCAGTACTGTGACTGTGTATATATTTCACGTGTCCAATATATTAGGAAAGGTTTAACATCAAATTATACCCAAATTTTGCAATTCTTGATGCGTGTTACAATTACTACACATCTGTCGACGGATGATAACGGCAGCATTGCACTTGGGAGTGTGTATCAAGATTTGATTCGTATGTGCTCAAGAGGGAACGCACATCACAATATTAATGAATATTATCATCGCATCTGGCCACTGCATTTGCATAGGGTTCTAGAATGTCACTGGCTAATTTTAGACGACTGTCGTCGGTCACCTTTGATTTTCTGGAGCCATTTGTTTGCATGAATGTTATGTTTTAGTCATTCGTTCCATAGTTTTGCTGACAGATGTGCTTAGTGCTAATGTTCTACAAACTTCGGCATCATTGACCTTTCTTCTTTTCTTCATTATGCGCAAAAGGATTCGTGCAATCCATGTCAACTGGAGAAATTTCGTAGGTTGAGGCTGTGCAACAGAAGTAATGGCTCACATGGAAAATGTGCGAAGATTGAGTAATAAGTATTTTCCATCCAGAGTGTGGTGTTTGGAATTTTCTTGAATTCCAGAACGAGAAAAGATATTCACTACTTTTAATTCAGAAACATTATGGTTTCAAAAAGCGCAGAACCAAGAAAATCTCATGTACTTTCCGAATTATTAAATGAACTCGCTTTCTGGTATGAAGAGTGAAATCAAGAAGATGATTAATTTAAAACACTAAGTCCTGCCAGAATGTAATTAATGATTACACTTTAATGGAAATAGGTAATTCCTTTTAAGTACTACTCGTTCAAAGTACTGTTCATGCAGTCTGTATCAGGTCAAGAAAATACATACTAATAATTTAAAAAATATAGATGTATCCGACAGATAATATCTTTACTGGTTTATCAGCAAGCCAAAAATCTTGAAACGTTCATACCTTTTTGGGTGCCTCCACAGACCTCAAGTGAATTCAGCCCGTAACTCTCGCAAAGTTTTGTACTGCATATGGTCACACCTCGTGAACGTACCTCAACGAAGCTGAAAATTACAGAAAGATTAAAAATGCGCTGTGGCTGCAGGAGTTTGTAATAGAGAGACAGTTGCACAGTAAATTATTCTTAGAATACTCAATGTCTAGCAAGAGTTGCAATGATCACATGCAAAAATCACTCATGAGGCTGAAAGTAAATGGCATATATCTATTTCTTTCAAGAAGAGGTACCTGAATTGTCACTGATGGTGGTATCACTAGCCAGCAATGGAAATAAAATGAACTGCACACGAATCCACTGACCAGAGTTCATAGTATAAATAATGAAATTCCCATCAAGAAATTATAAGAAAATCGTTACCAAAATTACGTCAGCAATAAGTTTACATTAACACTTCCAAACATATACATGGGGTGCTGTACAAAGTGAAACAAACCTGCAATTCACATGGTCTCTGACCGTACCAAACCAAAGAAACTCACAAAGCATACTGGCGTAAAATCTACAATTCATGGCCTCGAAATATCGTCTGCGATCGAGTGTTCATTTTTATTTCCCTTTGAAGTGAGAAGAGGCGTACGGTCAAATTCGGATAGATATACTACTCTAATCGGCCTCGTTGTAGAACATGCAAGTCGCTGTTCGGCACAGTCTAGTCACATTAAAGTGACCGTCGCATTTGTTCGATGTCAACGACCAATACCAAGTCAGAGATGGCAGATGGCAGCAATAGCAGTTGAGGGTGTATAAAGCGTGTTGCGTGGAAGCGGCAAACACTGCAAGTGTTGTCGTAATGCGGAAACGGAGCGATCTATCTGACGTCTAAAAGGGCAGGGGTGGAAACATGTCCGAAACGGCTTAGTTTGTAAACTGTTCGCGTGCCACCATGCTTGGGGTATACTGTGCATGGCACACTATCCGAAACTGGCCCCGACGCAACACTGGCCACAGATGAGAAGGGTGAACGACGGTCTTGGAGATCTGTACGAGCGAATAGGCGTGTGACTGTTGTTTAACTGACCACCTAGATGAACCAAGCTCCTCAACGACTGTTCAGTGAACTCTGCTGCGAATGGGCCTCCACAGCAGACGTCTGCTTCATGCATCCACGATTTTTGCTGTGCATCAGCGACGAAGACTGGAATTTGTACGTCAGTACGGCAACCGGACGTCCACTGATTGGCAGCAGGGGGCCTTTCTTGATGAATCACGTTTTACGTACCATCAGACAGATGGTCGACATAAGTGTCAAAGCCAGAGGAGGGAGCGTAATGGCCTAGGGTATGTTTTCATAGCATTCCTTGGATGATCTCGTCATTCTGGAAAGACAGTGGAGCGACACAAATATGCACCTCTACATGCAGTTTGTTTTTCCTTGGCATGATAGCATCTGCCAACAGGACAATGCAATGTGGAATACAACTCGCACTGCTCATTCGTGGTTCGAGGAGCGCCAGGATTTCACCGTACTCCCCTGGCCAACAAAATCCCCGTATTAAATTCCAACCGACAACCAGTGGGACCGTCTCGATCTGTCAGTTCCCGCCTTGGATTTTCAACCCAGAAACCCGACGCAGCTGGGCATAGCACTGTAGTCAACATGGCCCCGCATCCCTGTCGGTAGCTTCCAGAACCTCTTTGATTATTCCTACACGACTCACAGTGGCCCGCGCTGCAGAAGGTGGTCATTCAGGTAGTCATATTAATGTGAATGGATTGTGTATATAAAATTACAATCCTTTCGTAGCATGTAAACAGGACTTGGGAATGAAGAAGCCAGTTAGACGCAATAGCAAAAATTAAGTACAGCAACGTAGCAACGTAGCTCGTCACAGAACACACCACATGTGAGTCTGTCAAAGCATGCGTCCTTCTGCCTCCGAGGACAGTACTCCACTACCCCACCTTGTTTCTCGTTCGTGACTTCCTCTCTGGTAGCTTGACGAACTTGCGAAGGTACTGCTGTCTTCTGTCCGTGCGTGAATTAAAAGTTTACTGCACATGATAGGCTAGTGCAGAATGTTGCCCGTATCTTTGGAAATGCCAGTCAAGAGTAAATGAATGCACAAAACAGGTACTCTTGTAGTAATAAAACCAGAATAACCCCATTTCAACAACAATTGGACCATACTATACAAGTGTTGGCAAAGTTAGTGAACTGCCGAATGAATTGTCGCTCTGCAGTAGAGTGCGTGCAGATATGAAACTTCCTGGCGGGTTAAAACCGTGTGTCGGACCATGACTCGAGTCTCGGTCCTCTGCGTTTTGCGAGCAAATGCCCTACTGGCTGAACTACCCATGCTCCACTCATGACAGTTTCTCACAGCTTAACTTCCGCCAGTACCTCGTCTCCTACTTTCCAAACTTCACAGAAGTTCTTCTGTGTAACTTGCAAGAATAACACTCTTGGGAGAAAGGAGACTGCGGAGACATGGCTTAAAATGCCGCCAAACACAAACAAATATAGAGATAGAATAGCAACTGACAAAGCCTGTAGAATTAAATAAGCAATTCCATTTCTAGGTTTCGTAAAGCATTTGCTAAGGTAAACCACCAGTGCCTATGAAATACCATGCAATATCCAACATTATTTACCAACTTAACAGAAAATAGTAACTAACAATGTAACAGAAATAATGCTTACCAGGCATCTAGCTACAGGAAACGAGATGCATAGCTTCATGAGACTAGGTTTCCCGATATCAATGTCTTCATTGTTGTGATCGATTCTTTACACGCCATTTTGACAGAAGGTCTACAATGTTAACGCGTAAGTGTGAAAAAAAATGTATGCAGTGCCAGTCCTACAAATAATGAATTAATATGAACGGGTGTCTCGAGCTAAAATAAAATTGAAACAGGCTCTCATAATTTTTTGAAACAGGGAATACAAATACAGAATCAGATGCATTTAAACAAATAAGGAAAAGTGAAGTAGCTTAGCACAGAATTCAGAAGTAACATAACACACACTACAAACGCACACACAAGTATCTGCATAAGAAGATAGCCACAGACGGCTGGATAGGATCCAGAAAGTAATCCCCGTCAATATCTTTACAATATCTGAAAATTAATTACATCTCACAAGTTCTACCAGTATCCCTGACAGTGTCGAAAAGAATCATATCTTCGAATAAGTACTTCCTGACCCAAGGAAAGATAATCGAAATAAAATATGACACACTAAAAGTTTGCCACTGTCATGAAGAATTAATGATTTCCTTCGTTAGAAATAAGTCCGAGTTTTACGTGTGTGCAAGATGTATAGATAACAGAAAATGACAACAGCAACTAAGTGAAGTTATTCCGAACGGTTATTACTTTACAGTAAATGTCCAACATATAATGAACTCTTGCGTCTGAACCACTTCCTAATTGAATGCAGCTATATTGAGCTCAGAATCCCAGAAAGGAAAAGGACCCAAGATAAGGAAGTAAACAGAAAATTAATTGAAAGTAAGAATAAGAATGATGTTTAACTCAAAATCCTGAACAGCCAATGTCTCGTAGTCTGGATAAATATCAGCCGGCCGGGGTGGCCGAGCGGTTCTAGGCGCTACAGTCTGGAACCACACGACCGCTACGGTCCCAGGTTCGAATCCTGCCTCGGGCATGGATGTTTTTGATGTCCTTAGGTTAGTTAGATTTAAGTAGTTCTAAGTTCTGGGGGACTGCTGACCTTAGAAGTTGAGTCCCATAGTGCTCAGAGCTTATTGAACCATTTTTTGGATAAAAATCCACAAGCGAGAACTGACATCGGTTGTGAAGCCGGAATGATATATAGTAGTCGACTGAAAAATGCCTAAAGATCCTAAACGCAAAGCTACAAAGATGTCCCATCTGCAATTTAAGCTGTGATAAGAAACACACACTTTTGGGTAAAAATGTGGAAGGCGTTTGTGACTTTGTGACAACGCCAAACAGGAAATTCATAGCACCAAGAAAACTTCTCCAAACGCTATGAAATTGTGAGATTTACTTAAAAAAAAAACTATGCTCCTCCCGAGCAGGCTATGGAAGGCACTACGGAACCGACCGACGGCCGAGTCATCCTCAGCCGATAGGCGTCACTGGTTTCGGATATGAGGGGACTTGTGGTCGGCACACCGCTCTCACGACCGTTGTCGGTTTTCGTGACAGGAGCAGCTACTTCTCACTTAAGCGGCTCCTCAATTGGACTCAAAAGGGCTGGCCCGCACAGTTCCCCTGTCCAAGTGCTAGCCACGCCAGACAGAGCTTAATTTCAGTGACCTGATGGGAACCGGCGTTACCAGTGCAGCAAGGCCTTTGGCATCGGATTTACTAAGTCCATACGAAACAACGTACGTTAACACTAAAAGAAATTAAATTAAGTGGATAAAAGCACAGAAGGAAGACTAATGTGTACATGTTACAATGAGACATCACTAATTGGTAAATAAGAAAAAGAAGAAAGATAATTATATATTTTGGAAAGACCACAATCTAGTAAAAAGTGACACAAAAGAAAGGGAAGGAATGCGGAGAAGGAAGGAAGGAATCACATTAACCTTTACACCTATTAATCGCTATTTCTTAATTTTATATGCACTGTACTGGAAATGACACAATAAAACAACTTGAATTTATGTTTCATGAGACAAATTACAAATTATCACTACGTACTCAGTTCGTGAAACCCTTCTTACCTGCAAGATTCCTGATTCTGTGCTACGTTGTTCGACAACATACTGGTTTTGTTATTTTCGGTCGTAGTTCTCTTGGGTTTTGTTGACCTTGAGGATGTGCGTGGTATCCCATGGTGTGACAGTGATCTGTCGAGTGTACTCAAGTAGTTTGAAAATCTGGAGGGTTTCATGTATTTCACCTGCAACAGATTTTTGAAGAGTTCCTGCTGGAGGCAGATGCGATGCTGTAGACTGACTCTCAGAGAGATGGTATACCTCCGGTAACAGTTTCCCTCTTCTCCGTAGATCTCATCAGTCATGTCAGGTTGCTGACGAGGCAGGAAGGGACTAGTGCAGCAGGGGATACAACCCGTCGGCTTTGAACAATGACGTCACAAGTCGCCAGAGAGCATGTATTACAGAGATGAAAGAGCTGAGGAGAATGTTGAGAAACAAAGGAATGCGAGAGAGATAAACATTGATCTTGTCAAAAGCATAAGTGTTTTTTGACTTTAAAAAAAAAATCTCACGAGATAGAATAAACTGATCCTACTTTATTAAGCAATATCTTGTCAAAAGCCGAGAAGCGATTCTTCTTAGTGTTCTAGCTCCCTTCAGTACGTAATAAGTGTTTTTTGACTTTTTTTAAAAAAAACCTCACGAGATAGAATAAACTGATCCTACTTTATTAAGCAGCTTCCTTCAGTACCTAATAAGTGTTTTTTGACTTTAAAAAAAATCTCACGAGGTGGAATAAACTGATCCTACTTTATTGAGCAATATCTTGTCAAAAGCCGAGAAGCGATTCTTCTTAGTGTTCTAGGTCCCTTCAGTACGTAATAAGTGTTTGACTTTTTTAAAAAAAAATCTCACGATATAGAATAAACTGATCCTACTTTATTAAGCAATCAGTAAAAAAAACGAAATTGAAACATAACAGCAAAAGCTGTTATGTTTTAGTTTAGTTTTTTTTTATTGATTGCTTAATAAAGTAGGATCAGTTTATTCTATCTCGTGAGATTTTTTTTAAAAAAGCCAAAAACCACAATCCACATTACCTCAATATCATTACGAAAAATATTAAGTACTGGCCGAATAAAAAACAAACAATTAAGTTAATTAAATCACACATTTAATGATGTACCGAATATCAAGCGATCGCTATTATCTATGCCTCGAAGTGAAGACATTACGATCTATGACTAAGGAATGACGTCATTGTTCAAAGCCGACGGGTTGTATCCCCTGCTGCACTAGACCCGGCAGGAACACTAACCTAAAGAAGTACCACCACTAACACACGAACAAGACTAAAGCAGCGCTGCTTATTGAGTCAAAACAACACTGCTTCTGTGATTCGAAGCGTACTGGCTGGAGTATTGTGCACGAGAACGATACAAACTCGAAAACTTACGGAATTAACTCAAATAATTGAAGGTGATCAGAGCAGCAAACGTCTACAGCGACTCTAACAGGACGGGCGTTGCTAGGCAACTGTCTCGTCGACTGAAACAATAAGTGGCAGTTTCGACTTGATGCAACTCATATTTACTGCTCACATTTTGGAGTGCACCTCATTCCTTTTGGTTCCATAGTAGCCGTCGTGAACAGCAGTGTGTTCGCTCTAAACTTCTGTGTCACTGAAGATAGTAACTGAAATCAACATAGTATTTATATGTACACTTCGTTTTCAGTGTGCCTTCTGGCTGATTCAACCATTGGCTCATTCACAACCTTGCTCTTCTAATTTTTAAGCTTTAAAAAGATTATAAAATCAATTTACACTTCAAATTTTTAAAAACACCACATTAATTTTTCATGAAATACAATTCAGGGAATTTATTATTTTTAAAGAATGTAGAGTTATTTGAATATTGAAACACTTCCAACTAATCTAGGTCAGTTAGCGACAGGCAGTCTTATGCTCTTTTATAAAAGACTGACAACAAAGTTGCAGCCACCCTTTCAAGTTTATGCAAGGCACGGAACGCTTTGACGGAAGAGCGACGCATATTTTTCTCTCCATCCCTCTCTCTCTCTCTGTCTCTGTCTATCTCTATCCATCTATCTATCTCTCCTTCTTTCTGTAGACAACGGCGAAGGTGTCTCAAGTTGCTTTCCGTATCTGTGTCACTTTGGTACTTTTCGGATCACAATGAAAAAAATGAAAATTCAGGTTGCTTGTTGCGATGTTAAGCTCCCGTTTGTAGGGTTTCAAGCCCTTAGTGGCGGTTCACGGGGGAATGCTTCCGACAAGTCATTACCTGAGAAGAGTAGGATACATGACCTGGACAGGATGAGCGATGCTTACTGTCAGAAAATGTCTAAAAATTACCATCCTGAGATCGACAGTAAAAATGCACTAGCTGGTAATCTGTGTTCACAATTAGTGCAAGCGAGCAAAGAAAAGACAACAGACGAAGAACGGAAGTAAATTTTAAGTTTATGAGCGTCCATTGCCGCTGAAGAAAGGACAGAAATAATTAGAAAAGAGTTTTAAGTTTTTTTACAATTGCTCCATTAAGTTTCGGGAATGCGGCTGCATTCCCGAAACTTAATGGAGCAGTCTTTGCGCCGCGAAAACCTGAAGATTTTTTACAATTGTTTAACTACTTAATTGTTTAGATTATTTGTGTTCAGTAGAGGAAAGAGATTTTTTGGCAATTTCAACTAGTTTCCTTCATCTAGTTTCCGAAATCACAAATGAAGCCGCAACCTAAACCCATTTAGTCTTGGCGACATACTGCGCAAACGTCAAATCACGCTACGTACAGCTCCGCATATTTAAACCGAAACGTTTGGTGGTGGTCTCGAATGAAGTTTCTGCTACGCTACAGTATCAGGTCATTCTAAATAAGGATGCATATCTTGCTTTGAGTCGCGGGACAGGGTTAAATTTCTGAGTACTCTAATGCGGATGACCAAAGTCCTGTAGCTATCTAAACACTTCCTAAAAGATTCCGAGGTCTGACCACTCGAATCAGATATGTTCACTGCAAACAGTTCAGTCCTCTGCCTCCAATGGGGTACTAGCAGCTACCGCCGATAATATCCCCAAGAAAGAAAAATGACAACAGTTACAGTCAATAGAAAAAAAATCATTAGGAGGAGGAACCTCAAATTTCCCGTTGACAAAAGTAATTTATTGGCTCCTACTAAACTTCGGCAAGTCTGTCCCACTCAGTAAAACGCCACCGTGCAGCTAGTTACTGGCCCCACGAACTGCCTAAAGGGCAAGCGCACGCTCACGTACAGACAACATCCGCCAGAAAACCGCAAAGTACCTAGACAGAACTCCACACTAGGTCACGGGAATCCACTTTCGAGTACTTGTAGCCTCTCCGCACTGGAAAAATAGGTTGCTTGATTACACGTAATCATCAACTGCTGACTGCAGGAACACTGTAAAACACTAATGCTGCTCCAGAGGGCACAGGACATCACCTACCCATGGCGAGGGCTGTCTGCCGATTTCTCTCTTTTCGTGAACTCCAAATTGATTCCTAAAATGATTTAACATTTAGGCTCCCCAGGCAATTGGAATCAAAAGGACAAAGGCATTTTTACTGACCGCTTCCTGCTCACCCTTACAGCTCTTCGGTAACGTCCTTCTTACTGTCTGCACTTTCAGAAGTATTCTGCAAATGGTGTTGGAAATCAACGCCCGTCAAGGAAAAACTAGCCGCCCTTGAAAGCAGCGCAGTCATCTCCGACAACCACCCATTGAAGAGTATTAATAAAATACACCTACAGGTAAAACAGAAACCAACGCTCTACCCCTGCAGTTGGAAACTGGTCGTAGCGGCCCCAGTAGTACACAGGATTAACACGTAAGTGCGGCTAGGAAGTGACACGTTACAGGCTTTTGACAGGCCACGAAAAATCAATGAAAATTTTGTAGCGTATGCTATTTGCACGAAAGGTTAATTCTATATTTTTATTCATTTATTGCGGCAAAATGAGCTGAAGTTGAATGCAGCAAAACGTTGTTTCACTCCTATCAGAGCATTTCTGTGAGGAAACGAATCTGGATAAATTCTGTATTATCAGACGTCGAAGTGACATTGAAAGCTACTGCTACACTGTCCAGTCACATTAATGTTACCACATGTCAAAAGCCTGATAACTATCTTTTGCAGAGCGTACGTATAGGAAGAGTCAGTGAGGTTCTGGAAGACAGTGTCAGAGATGTGGAGCTCCGCCGACTCCAGTGCCAAGCTAGAGGAGCCATGGCGCGTACGGCCCGATCGAGATGGTCCCACGGATTCTCGATTGGGTTTAAATCCGGGGAGTCTGGTGGCCAGGGAAGTACGGTAAACTGATCCTGGTGCTCTTCGAACCACGCACGTACACTGCGAGCAGTGTGACACTTCACATTGTCAGGCTGGTAGATGCCATCGTGCTGAGGAGAAACAAACTAACAAGAGAATGACGCGATCACCCAGGGTCCATTATGCTCCTCCAGGCGGCTGTAAAATGAATGTGCGCAACGGAAAATAATAAACGCTAAAATGAAGATTTCGCCCTGTCTGACTACCCCCTGAAGCAGATCTTACGATCTCTTAATGGACTTTAACATATAAATTACAATGTAAACATAAATGAATGATGAAGGCAACTAATCCTACTAAATGATAAACGTTGTTCCTGCAAATATATTTATTGTAGATTAAACAAAAACCTTTGTAATATAAAGTTTACATTCCCTAAGTAAAATTACTAATCAATTGCCTAACTCCGCCCCTTATTATGACTGTGAGATCTACTGTCAATAACGCGAAATGACTGAAACTATCTACGTACCGAACACTAGAAGACACTACTTTCAAAGATGATCTACGACGGTATGGGACCTCAGTGGAAATAAACTAACGCGATCACAGCTGTTTAGCTTTATAGTCCTAATAAGTGGAAGCAATTTGCGATATCACCGTATTTAATGCGTCCGGTGCGTTGCAGTGATGGTTCTCGTACTCGTCTGCGACGATGGAAGAACTCCAGTGACAAATGAACTCTTTCAAACACTCGGATGGCGGGAAGGCGGTCCCCTGACTAAAATACTCTAATACTGTCTTCTCCTCTATGTGTTCTACAGACGAAAAATGCGAACTTCCAACCACAAAGATGGAATTCAGATAACGTTCAACGTAAGTACAGGCAGAGGAAGTGCACTCAATTACTTAACACTGCGTACTCAACGACGACTTCCAACCCGGAGGTGAAGTCCAGAATCGTATAGGTTCTCAACAGTACAGTTCCTGTTTTAACTATAAACTCTCCTGAGAGCAAAGACAAAAACTGATATCGGGTGACTGTCACACACGGGCGCTCACAACAGAAGACCTCGTCTCTCCAGCGCTGGCTTCCCAGCAAGGCTTGGCTCCCCAGCATCGTAATTCTGAAAACGAATCATATTCCCGAAACCACGGAATATTCTCCCTCTCTATAGATTCTTCTGAACGCCGACCAACCATATTTTAGTCTTTTGTCGTCCAGCGCGAAAAGTTTGCGAGGAAAAACCCTTACTCTTACAATGGTACGCTTCTGAGTAAAAATCCTTGGAAATAACCGAGCCTGCGTGATTTCCATGGTGCCGCTTCTTCGTCCCTCTCACCTGCGTCCAAGATTTTCGTAGGTTCCGAAGTATAATCCTTCCGGTTCGGCTGCAAACCGGCCGGTCGCGACTCTATTGTGCTCCAACGCTGAGGTGCTACGACGTGTCTTGCTATTTCCTGTGTTTAAGCAGAACCAACACACCAGTGTCAGCCTTCCACCGAGGGCTTGAGTTCCATCTGCCGCTTCATTTCCACTGTTGTTCCAGCCTCTACTGGTATGATAATAAACACACTCTGTCACCTTTCATGCAATAAGCGTCAACAATTATGAACAAGGTGTATGTGACAATGTCAGTCTCTTTAAATATTCATATATACGATGTACTACCTATCAAATAATACATAATATGGTTGTAGATCACGGGGAAGTATGTGGACGAGTGCTTGTAAGGTGGAAAATTATAGCCACCTTACAAGGGAATGCTACGACAACATTCTCCAGACCACAAGGCTCCTTCCACCCGTCTTGACTCTTCCACAGTTGCTATAGAGTGTCTGCTTTCAGACGTTTCATGCCGTACACGACAACAGCCATCTGTACGATGGAGTATAAAGCGCAATTCTTCTGAAAGGGGCACCTGTCACCACTCAGTGGACACCCAGTTGCGGTAATGGCGTGCAAACTCCAGCCGTCGTCGACGATGAACGGCAGTCAGGATGCGTGCATGAACCGCGCGCTGTGGGGGCCCATACGCGGCAACGTTCGCTGAACCGACGTTAAGGAGACAGATTAGATTAGATTAGTTTTTCGTTCCATAGATCCGTGCTGAGGAGATCCTCGTGGATGTGAAACATGTCATTTTTTTAAGCTGAAATAACAATACTAATAATATGAATATATACATCATTTGTTTCTATTAATTAATTCGTCAATGGACTAGAAGGAGTTGGCCACTAGTAAGTCTTTCAGGCTCCTTTTAAACTAATCTTTATTCGTAACTAAATTTTTTTATGTTTGCTGGCAAATTATTGAAAATGAGTGTTCCTGAGTAGTGGACCCCTTTTTGAACTAAAGAAATTGCTTTTTAAGTGACATTTTGGGTTGTCGGGTGTTCTGCCGGATATCAGCGTCGTACTTGCACGATATTTCGGTCACGTAGCTCGAGACCTTCATCAGGTGCGACCTGAGACTGCTCCTCGAGTGGACCTGGTCCAGTATTTATGCCTATGGCCTTCCCCCTCCACCAACGGCTGCAGGCGCTACCTCTGTGGTCCGCGCCCATTCCCTGCGACCTGTTGGAGCATTGCTGCTCCGTTTTCCGTCCGCTGCGGTTCTAGGTGTTCCCTCTGCGGTCCGCGCCCACTAAACCCGCTCCTGGGGCTTTCATCTACGGTCTGGAGTACCAAGCGTTCCCCCTGCGGTCCGCGCCCGCTCACCACGACCTGTTGGAGCGTTGCCGCTCCGTTTTTCGTCCGCTGCGGCTCTGGATGTTCCCTCTGCGGTCCGCGCCCACCAGTCCCACTTCTGGGTGTTCCATCTTCGGTCTGGTGCGCCTGGCAGTCCGTCAGGGGCTTGTTTACCATCTCCATCTCTCTGGTTCTTCTGTTTGTGTCGAGTTGCAGCTGGCCCCGTTGCTCCTTTAACAATTCCAGAGCCGGATCCCAGGTCTGCTTAGCTGGTACCCTGTGTCACGACTCATAAGATCGTCAGCCATTTTAATCTCTATCGATTCTCTTATGACACTGTCCCAGAATCTGGGTGTTTGTGCTAGAATCTTGGTATCCTCATACTTCATGGCATGATCTAGTTCCAGGCAGTGTTCAGCAATGGCTGACTTAGTCACCTGTCTTAATCTAGTGTGCCTCTGATGTTCATTGCACCTGATCTACACAGTTCTTGTCGTCTGGCCAATGTAGGACATGCCACATTGACAAGGTATATTGTAAATCCCTGGTTTTCGTAACCCCAGGTCGTCTTTGACACTCCCCAGCAGTCCCCCGATCTTGTTGGATGGACAGAAAACACACTTGATATTGTGTTTACGGAGGATCCTACTGATTCTGGCAGAAATAGAGCCAGCATAGGGCAGATATGCCACCTTCTTTGCTTCATCTTGGTCTTCTTCAGAAACCTGTGGTATAGTGGCTGGTCGGAGTGCCCTCTCAATTTGTCTGTCCGTGTATCCATTCTTGGAGAAAACTGTTTTGAGACGTTCTATCTCTATGGGTAGATTCTCTTGGTCTGACAGGGCACGTGCTCTGTGGACCAAAGTCTTCAGAACCCCATTCTTCTGTGCAGGGTGGTGACAACTGCTGGCCTGCAGATATAAATCAGTGTGTGTTGGTTTTCGGTACACACTGTAGCCAATTGATCCATCTGCTTTCCTCTGGACTAGTACATCCAGAAATGGCAGCTGGCCATTCTTCTCCAGTTCCATGGTGAACTTGATATTAGGGTGGCATGAGTTAAGAAGTTCAAGAAACTCATTGAGCCTATCCATCCCATATGGCCAGATCACGAAGGTGTCATCCACATACCTAAAGAAGCATGTGGGTTTAAATGCGGCTGTCTCCAATGCCCTCTCCTCAAAACTCTCCATAAACATGTTGGCAACCACAGGGGACAGTGGGCTGCCCATAGCTACACCTACAGTCTGCTCGTAATATTGGTTTCTGTACAGGAAATACGTGGATGTCAGTGTATGACTGAACAGGTCCAACAGAGCACCGTCAAATTTCTCTGCAATCAGTTCTAGTGAGTCCTTCAGTGGGACCCTGGTGAACAGCGATACCACATCAAAACTAACCATGAAGTCCGAATCTGTGATGTGCAGTTGCTTGAGGCGTTGCAGGAAATCTTCTGAGTTGCGGATGTGGTGAATACATTTCCCCACATATGGAGACAGGAGACCTTTCAAGTACTTGGCTGTTGTGTACGTAGGTGCCCCAATATTACTGACAATAGGACGTAGGGGCACGCCCTCCTTGTGTATTTTTGGCAGACCATACAGTCTAGGTGGCACTGGCGCTTTTTCCCGTAGTTGTCTGATGATCTTATCGGGCATCCCTGTTTCCTTCAAGAGAGCACTAGCCGTTGGTGGAGGGGAAAGGCCATAGGCATAAATACTGGACCAGGTCCACTCGAGGAGCAGTCTCAGGTCGCACCTGATGAAGGTCTCGAGCTACGTGACCGAAATATCGTGCAAGTACGACGCTGATATCCGGCAGAACACCCGACAACCCAAGATGTCATTAGATCGCCGGGAAAGCCTGAAGAGAGACATCAAAAGTCTCTACGGGAGGAGATGTATCAGAATATCAAGAAGCTGGACAAGCTACGGCAGAAGAAAGGGAAGATGCTGATTTCTCTCAGTTTTTTGCTGAGGTGTCGAGATGGAGAAGTGGTACCAGTATTTGCCAGAATTAAACATCACATCAATTCCAGAGCGGCGAACAAGATAAAACGCAGAGCCAGCATGGCACTGGTGAGAGAGAGGATTCGAGATATGCGCCACAGGTTAGATGTTGTGGCCAGGGAGCTGTTACACATTCATCTGTACATGGCGGCCTCCTTAACAAGAGAAGATTGGGATTGGGCAGACCGTGCCTCCTGGTCTTTAGCTGAGTGTGCTAGAAGGAATGCCTCATCTTGCCAATCTGCAAAGTTTGACCGCATGAGCAAGAAAGCACAGCAGATGGAAGAGACACGCACGGTGACGAATCTGAGTGGCATACAGTTGATGATACAACCTTAAAGGTACTCAGCAAGGGTCTCAACTTTGCTACGACCCCTAGAAACGTACCCATTTCAGGTTTCGTCACTGCAGTAGAGCAAGTTGCAGCCACACTTCCACCTAACGTGGCAGAGGAAGTCCGCCGAGAGACCTGCAGGGCCCTCACCAAGGCCAATCGAACATCACAACCGAGGAGAGGCTTGCACTCAAGAAACTACGGGAAGACAACAGCATTGTTGTACTACCAGCAGACAAAGGGAACTCCACTGTCATCTTGCAACGGGTGGATTATGATGAGAAAGTACGCCAACTTCTGGACGACCCTGCATACAGAATTCTGGAGTGTGACCTCACGGACAAGGTGGCCAAGAAGACTAGTGCTCTCTTGAAGGAAACAGGGATGCCCGATAAGATCATCAGACAACTACGGGAAAAAGCGCCAGTGCCACCTAGACTGTATGGTCTGCCAAAAATACACAAGGAGGGCGTGCCCCTACGTCCTATTGTCAGTAATATTGGGGCACCTACGTACACAACAGCCAAGTACTTGAAAGGTCTCCTGTCTCCATATGTGGGGAAATGTATTCACCACATCCGCAACTCAGAAGATTTCCTGCAACGCCTCAAGCAACTGCACATCACAGATTCGGACTTCATGGTTAGTTTTGATGTGGTATCGCTGTTCACCAGGGTCCCACTGAAGGACTCACTAGAACTGATTGCAGAGAAATTTGACGGTGCTCTGTTGGACCTGTTCAGTCATACACTGACATCCACGTATTTCCTGTACAGAAACCAATATTACGAGCAGACTGAAGGTGTAGCTATGGGCAGCCCACTGTCCCCTGTGGTTGCCAACATGTTTATGGAGAGTTTTGAGGAGAGGGCATTGGAGACAGCCGCATTTAAACCCACATGCTTCTTTAGGTATGTGAATGACACCTTCGTGATCTGGCCACATGGGATGGACAGGCTCAATGAGTTTCTTGAACTTCTTAACTCATGCCACCCTAATATCAAGTTCACCATGGAACTGGAGAAGAATGGCCAGCTGCCATTTCTGGATGTACTAGTCCAGAGGAAAGCAGATGGATCAATTGGCTACAGTGTGTACCGAAAACCAACACACACTGATTTATATCTGCAGGCCAGCAGTTGTCACCACCCTGCACAGAAGAATGGGTTTCTGAAAACTTTGGTCCACAGAGCACGTGCCCTGTCAGACCAAGAGAATCTACCCATAAAGATAGAACGTCTCAAAACAGTTTTCTCCAAGAATGGATACACGGACAGACAAATTGAGAGGGCACTCCGACCAGCCACTATACCACAGGTTTCTGAAGAAGACCAAGATGAAGCAAAGAAGGTGGCATATCTGCCCTATGCTGGCTCTATTTCTGCCAGAATCAGTAGGATCCTCCGTAAACACAATATCAAGTGTGTTTTCTGTCCATCCAACAAGATCGGGGGACTGCTGGGGAGTGTCAAAGACGACCTGGGGTTACGAAAACCAGGGATTTACAATATACCTTGTCAATGTGGCATGTCCTACATTGGCCAGACGACAAGAACTGTGGAGATCAGGTGCAATGAACATCAGAGGCACACTAGATTAAGACAGGTGACTAAGTCAGCCATTGCTGAACACTGCCTGGAACTAGATCATGCCATGAAGTATGAGGATACCAAGATTCTAGCACAAACACCCAGATTCTGGGACAGTGTCATAAGAGAATCGATAGAGATTAAAATGGCTGACGATCTTATGAATCGTGACACAGGGTACCAGCTAAGCAGACCTGGGATCCGGCTCTGGAATTGTTAAAGGAGCAACGGGGCCAGCTGCAACTCGACACAAACAGAAGAACCAGAGAGATGGAGATGGTAAACAAGCCCCTGACGGACTGCCAGGCGCACCAGACCGAAGATGGAACACCCAGAAGTGGGACTGGTGGGCGCGGACCGCAGAGGGAACATCCAGAGCCGCAGCGGACGAAAAACGGAGCGGCAACGCTCCAACAGGTCGTGGTGAGCGGGCGCGGACCGCAGGGGGAACGCTTGGTACTCCAGACCGTAGATGAAAGCCCCAGGAGCGGGTTTAGTGGGCGCGGACCGCAGAGGGAACACCTAGAACCGCAGCGGCCGGAAAACGGAGCAGCAACGCTCCAACAGGTCGCAGGGAATGGGCGCGGACCACAGAGGAAGCGCCTGCAGCCGTTGGTGGAGGGGGAAGGCCATAGGCATAAATACTGGACCAGGTCCACTCGAGGAGCAGTCTCAGGTCGCACCTGATGAAGGTCTCGAGCTACGTGACCGAAATATCGTGCAAGTACGACGCTGATATCTGGCAGAACACCCGACAACCCAAGATGTCATTAGATCGCCGGGAACACTAGATTAAGACAGGTGACTAAGTCAGCCATTGCTGAACACAGAGGAAGCGCCTGCAGCCGTTGGTGGAGGGGGAAGGCCATAGGCATAAATACTGGACCAGGTCCACTCGAGGAGCAGTCTCAGGTCGCACCTGATGAAGGTCTCGAGCTACGTGACCGAAATATCGTGCAAGTACGACGCTGATATCCGGCAGAACACCTGACAACCCAAGATGTCATTAGATCGCCAGGAACACTAGATTAAGACAGGTGACTAAGTCAGCCATTGCTGAACACAGAGGAAGCGCCTGCAGCCGTTGGTGGAGGGGGAAGGCCATAGGCATAAATACTGGACCAGGTCCACTCGAGGAGCAGTCTCAGGTCGCACCTGATGAAGGTCTCGAGCTACGTGACCGAAATATCGTGCAAGTACGACGCTGATATCCGGCAGAACACCTGACAACCCAAGATGTCATTAGATCGCCGGGAAAGCCTGAAGAGTTGCTTTTTAAGTCCTCGTGCAGATCATTTTTGTTCCTGGTATTGTATGTGTGAACTGAGCTGTTTGTTGGAAAAAGAGATATGTTATTTAGGACAAATTTCAAAAATGGTTCAAAAGGCTCTGAGCACTATGGGACTTAACGTCTATGGTCATCAGTCCCCTAGAACTTAGAACTACTTAAACCTAACTAACCTAAGGACAGCACACAACACCCAGCCATCACGAGACAGAGAAAATCCCTGACCCCGCCGGGAATCAAACCCGGGAACCCGGGCGTGGGAAGCGAGAACGCTAGGACAAATTTCATTAAGGAGTAAATAACTGAGAGGCAGTAGTTAGTATACCCAGTTCTTTGAAGAGATTTCTACAGGACGTCCGTCAATTTTCTCCACAAATAATACGTATTACACGATTTTGGACTCTGAAAACTTTTATTCGACTTGAAGAGTTACCCCAAAATATTATGCGTCATTATGGAATGAAAGTAGGCAAAGTATGCAAGCTTTTTCATTTTTATTTCGCCTGTGTTTGCTAACACTCGCATTGGAAATACAGATTTGTTAAGGCGTTTCTGCAGTTCTGTGGTGTGCTCCTCCCAACTGTATTTATTATCAAGTTGTAATCCCAGGAATTTAAGACTGTCAACCTCTTCTATCTGCTCTTCTTCATACTTTATGCATATGCTGGGTGGAAACCTCTTACAGGTTCTGAATTGCATATAGTGAGGCTTTTCGAAGTTTAATGTCAGTGAGTTCGCTTTAAACCATTTATTAATATCCACGAAAATATCATTAGCAGATCTTTCTAGAACTACACTCGACATACTATTTATTGCAATACTTGTGTCATCTGCAAAGAAAAGGAACTCTGTTTCTGGCAGTGTAACTGATGAGAGATCATTAATGCACACAAGAAAAAGCAATGGCTCTAAGATGGGTCCTTGTGGGACACCACATGTAATTTCTTCCCATTCTGATGATGACTGATGACTTAATTCACTAGTCCCTTGCATTGACACCCTTTGTTTCCTGTTACCGAGGTATGACCTGAACCATTTTGCAGCACTGCCTGTGACACCATAGAATTCTAATTTATTTAAAAGGATGTTGTGGTTCACACAATCGAATGCCTTTGACAGATCACAGAAAATACCTGCTGCTTGTAAGTTGTTATTTAATGAACTGCTGGGAGCCCCTTGGTTTATCTAGGTAGTCATTTGCTCAACAGTTGCACGTCTGTTCACCCGTACACATCTACGGAGCCGTCGTTTACCCTACGGCTCGTGGTGCAACCCCAGGTATTTTAACCATTGCGGCACGCGAACAGCTTACAAACTTAGCCGTTTCGGAAATTATTCTACCCTTGGGCAGAAATCCAATGATCATGTCCTTCTCGACGTAAGATAAACGCATCCGTTTCAGCATAACGACAACGACTGCACAGTTTTCCTCGTCCACCGACACGCTTTATCTACCGTCTACTGCTAGTGCTGCCACCCATCGTCTGAGAATGGTTATTTCACATTGAAGTCGAACGTAGGTGGGGGTCACATTGACGTGACAGGACCGTGTACGTGTTGTAATAAAACCTTGGTGGATAGCAAGTTAAGACTCCGGTATTAAGGCCCTGAAACTATTCCCCTTTGTATGAAATTTGACCCACGAATCAACAACCAAGCAATCTGACTACATTAATGAAAATGAGGTAGTAACCACAGTTTCATATTGCAATGAGACATACAGGGTGGTCGGAAATTCCCGTTACAGACTCCTGGCGCAAGTAGAGGGGAAAGAGTACATCGTGTTTTGAATAGGAACCCATGTCCGGAAACGTCACCCAACGAGGGCGCGGGCGTCTGTAAATGTACGTATACACAGGGTGATTCCTTGATGATGTTGCAGATTTTCTAGGATAATGGAAAACGATAAATGTATTAATTTCAAGTAAGGATCCCTGTACCGGAAACGAACGAGTCGAAAGTTATATAAACGAAAACCGTTCTGAAACCTCTGACAGTTAAATACATATACCGGTTCTTGCGTTGCGAAGAGTGTAGGGTTGTTAACTATCAGAGGTGGTACTATGGACAAAAACAAGAAAAATGTCCAATAAACGTGGGCTCTAAAATGCATAACTAAGGAGCTATGACCATTCGTTCATCTTGACTAACGTAAAATACATCTCCTCTATTGAGCAAGTGTTCATAGCTGTTAAGGTACGCACTTTAGAGCCCACGTTTATTGGACATTTTTTCTTGTTTTAGTCCATAGTACCACCTCTGAAAGTTACCAACCCTACACTCTTCGAAACACAAGAACCGCTACATGTATTCAACTGCCAGAGGTATCAGAACGGTTTTCGTTTATGACTTTCGACTCGTTCGTTTCCCGTACAGGGATCCTTACTTGAAATTAATACATTTATCGTTCTCCATCACCCTAGAAAGTCTGTAACATCATCAAGGAATCACCCTGTGTATACGTACATTTACAGATGCCCGCGCCTATAAATTTGACGCTCTGTAATCTCGTTGGGTGACGTTTCCGGAGATGGGTTCCTATTCAAAATACGATGTACTCATTCCCCTCTACATGCCCTAGAAGTCTGTAACGGGAATTTCCGACCACCGTGTACAACCCTGTATAAAGGGGCCTTTGACTTAAATTAAAGGAAGACAAAGTGTACCCACGGTCTTCAGCCGTTCTAATACACTCTATCAGCATAAATGCATCTGCTTGCAAGAAAAGCGCGTGTAATATTGATGTATTTCTACATTTTGTATGTCTTAATACCTAACGGCAAGAAAATGATTCACGGAAACGCAAAGTCTCTGTGGATTCATTGCTGCAGCAGTTGTCTTGACAATCTCTGCTACTCGCACTTACATTTTTTTGCTGAAAATTGCATGCAAAAGAAGGAAAGTTATGTCAGCTGAAGGAAATTTTATTTCAGTTACGTTGTGCTCGAGCATGCTACTAGCATAAACGAAGGATACGTAAAAATACGTGACAATGAACATGAAAATTCCAAGATTGAAAAATAGATCAAACAGGAACATAATTGACGGGAGATTTTAAATTACCGTCAGTTATTTTTCCGAAACAGCAGACACAAATGTCCTCTCATGGACTACTTGGGTGTTAACTATCCCACATCCACAAAAAGGAAATAACCCCATAAGCTTTTCAGTCACCCTAATACTATCTATAGAGTGGGAAAATAACGAGAAGACGTTCTACATTCTCAGATGACTTAACTGAAAAATAAATATTGATCCTCACGTATTGAAAGAAAGGCGCGATCTGGACAAAGACTAACCTTGCTGACGTGGATACACAATTGCAAAATGGTGTCCCGCAGCAGTGCCTGAAAAATTATGTAATATAGAATTACGCCAATGCAACAAAAGCGAGCGCCGACCTCACCAATAATCCTAGATGTTGCAGCTGACACCCAAACCTCCAGAGGCCAGACACTCAGGTCGGTACCAAACGTTTTATGTCAAAAGAGTATCAGCGAAAACACCGATTTAATTCGTGCTGTGTGCTGTCGTCCAGTAGAACATACACACACGTTAAGTAATAGTATCGCCACAGCTGCGGAGCGCAGGACAAGCCTATTTGTGAGTGACTCTGTGGTAGACCTAGCGACAGCAAGGCAGCTCAGCGTGTGCGGCCCTTTGTAATAACTGAGTGAACGGATCAGCGACGAACTTGAAGGGGTGTCACGTGACGTTTGCCCCAAATAAATTCAACTAACAAAATAAGCCAAAAGAAAAGCGTGGGTCAGAAGGTAGAGCGTGCGGTCGTTGTACCAAAGGTCCCGCGCTGATGCCGTGCTGATGGCAAATTTTCTGTAACTGTTTACGCGTGAAACTGTTACATGGAAGAACATTTTCCCGACATGTAAAAGGACTTGACGGTGTTTATAGCAATTTTCTTTTATCATTCTGTTTTCGCTTCGTTAATTGAGCGTTGTGTATTTATTATTAATCTTATTATTTTGTTTGTTATTAATAATTATTATTAGTATGACTTCTGTACTTGTGATGCAACTGTTTCATTATTTTTCTGTTCTGATTGTATATTCTGTGTAACCGCAAATGTACTCTATAGGCTTGCTACTTTCAAAGAAACGAAGCGAAAGCAGACTGCCAATAGAACATTGCTGTAAAGTCCTTTTAGATGTCATAAAGGTGTTGTCACATATAACAATTTCACGCATAATGCAGTAAAAAAAAATGTCGTAGTTGTGATTTGAATCCGGCAGGATTTAACGCACTGCCAAGTTCCATACGGAAGGAACATGTGTCAGGACTTTGATATGCTCCGTAGTTCTGATGTTGCTTTTAATTAACGTTTACGCTCGTTCTACTGGACGATTGCACAGAGTACAAACTAAATCGGAGTTTTAGTTGACACACTATCGACGTACAGCGTTTGGTACCGATCTGAATGTTTGACATCTGGAGGTTTGCGCAATGCCACTCACAAGATAAAATTCTGTGCTTCACAAATCGTCAGCAGACAGTGTGATGTAAACAGTACTCATGCAGACTAAGTGAAGAGGAGGAATAGTGCTCGGTCCCGACACACGCTGGTCTATCGAAGTCGAAACCCGGTTATCGACAACATGATTGGCTGATAAGGCTATGTCTTCGAAGTTCCGCACGAAGAAATGCTTCTCTCTATTCACATAAAGATAAGACTTCTCTATCAGACGAAAGTATGGACTAAAAGCCTTTGAGTCATGCGAGTGTTTCGTAACTCGCGCACTGATACATAGCGCGAAAGACGTTTGTAGAAGACAGCTTTCAACGTTTAACACAAGTTGTGGCTTTTTATTACAGAAGATGCTCTATGAACATCTACTTACAGCTGCACTCATCCCCTCACGAGCTGTCTAGTGTGGTTGAGGTAGCGCAGTGCATAACGTACTGCACCCGCATTCGAAAAGAATGCACCGTCCAGATTTACAGTGCACGTGGTTTGTTAAATTTCACGATGGTTCCACTGAAAAAGGGTACGCTTGATTTCTCATCATTGTTGTCCCAAAAAAGATTATTATCTGTCTCCAAACTCTCGTCATAAATGAGGCACTAAGCGCTAATCTTCTTTACTTCGAATGCCATTCACAAAGTAGTTGTTCTCTTACAAGGGCGCAATACTTTTGATACCTCGGTAGAAAAAGTTTCGATTGTTATGTATACTTTGTCTTTCGTATACTATCAGTTCTCATAAATCTTATCTCTGTATTTTCGAACGAAACCAGAATACTGCGTTATACATGATACGATTCATCTGACGTAGTAATAGAGAATGATTATTTTAATACACAGATTTCATCTATTCGTCCTTGAGTATTTCGTGTGTGGGCCACCGTTGCACATCTCAAAACATGAATCTGCTGCTTTTCCCTTCGAAGTAGGTACCACAGTAATTTGGACGTTACGGTTATCCGAGTTGTGTGGCATAAAAATGAAATTAATAACCGTTATCTCGTTACAGAGAATCTATTAGCGTACTTTCTTGCGCAGCTCATGTGTCAGAACAGTTTCCCACCATCAATCATCTGAGCTGTGGAAACAAAAGACGTCAGTGAATGCGGAACGATCCACGATTTCCTACTTAGCCTGAGTCACGGTGCGGACGAAGAAGAGCGGTCGGGGAACATCAAATGTACATACGCCTGCTTTCTCTTATTTCCCTCTCTCCCTCTTTTTTTCTCGTTTCCCGATCTCTTCTTAAAGTCTACTAATTTATCCGTCAAGTACCGGCGGCCGGCCGCGAGTTTTTCCGTCGGAGAATTTAGTCATTAGTCGGGCCGTGCAGCGCACGCACCTGCCGCCCACCTGCCAAACCCCGGCCGGCGCGGGGCGCCGCCGCAGAGCCTCGGGCGGTGTCCGGTACCCGAGACGTGGACAACGGCTGCCCGTAGTCCTAGGTCCGCAACACTTCCCTGCTACACTCGCTCGAATACGGCTGAGCTACAAATGTGTTACAGTATCATTCTGCATTGAACCAAAAAAATTATGAGAAAAAGTGTCCAAATCTAGTCTCCAGTTCACTTTCTTTATTTCCATATGACCGGTTTCGGACCAGCTGACCATTTCATATCCTATAATTCCAGTTATAGGAGATTAAAAATGGCTTAAACTTAAATTTAGAAAACTTCAAGATTCTTGAAAAGTTTGCTATAGTACAAAATTCTGCAACGTACCATTTCTTAAAGCTATAGAGTAACTACGATTTTACAGTGAGTAGGTTAAGGAACTTGCCCCCCCCCTTCTTGCAGCGGTGTACCGTAGTTCTCTAGAAGAGCGTAGCTTTCCAAAGGATTGGAAAAGGGCAGAGGTTGTCCCCGTTTTCAAGAAGGGACGTCGAACAGATGTGCAGAACTATAGACCTATATCTCTAACGTCGATCAGTTGTAGAATTTTGGAACACGTATTATGTTCGAGTATAATGACTTTTCTGGAGACTAGAAATCCACTCTGTAGGAATCAGGATGGGTTTCGAAAAAGACGATCGTGTGAAACCCAGCTCACGCTGTTCGTCCACAAGACTCAGAGGGCCATAGACACGGGTTCCCAGATGGATGCTGCGTTTCTTGACTTCCGCAAGGCGTTCAATACAGTTCCCTACAGTCGTTTAATGAATAAAGTAAGGGCATATGGACTATCAGACCAATTGTGTGATTGGATTGAAGAGTTCCTAGATAATAGAACGCAGCATGTCATTCTCAATAGTGAGAAGTCTTCCGAAGTAAGAGTGATTTCAGGTGTGCCGCAGGGGAGTGTCGTAGGACAATTCACAATATACACAAATGACCTTGTGGATGACATCGGAAGTTCACTGAGGCTTTTTCCGGATGATGCTGTAGTATATCGATAGGTTGTAACAATGGAAAATTGTACTGAAATGCAGGAGGATCTGCAGCGAATTGACGCATGGTGCAGGGAATGGCAATTGAATCTCAATGTAGACAAGTGTAATGTGCTACGAATACATAGAAAGAAAGATCCTTTATCATTTAGCTACAATATAGCAGGTCAGCAACTGGAAGCAGTTAATTCTGTGAATTATCTGGGAGTAGGCATTAGCAGTGGTTTAAAATGAAATGACCATATAAAGTTGATCGTCGGTAAAGCAGATGCCAGACTGAGATTCATTGGAAGAATCCTAAGGATATGCAATCCGAAAACAAAGGAAATAGGTTACAGTACGCTTGTTCGCCCACTGCTTGAATACTGCTCAGCAGTGTGGGATCCGTACCAGATAGGGTTGATAGAAGAGATAGAGAAGAACCAACGGAGAGCAGCGCGCTTCGTTACAGGATCATTTAGTAATCGCGAAACCGTTACTGCTTGTATACTGCTCACAGGTGTGGGATCCGTACCAAATAGGGTCGATAGAAGAGATAGAGAAGATCCAACGGAGAGCAGCGCGCTTCGTTACAGGATCATTTAGTAATCGGGAAAGCGTTACGAATATGATAGATAAACTCCAGTGGAAGACTCTGCAGGAGAGACGCTCAGTAGCTCGGTACGGGCTTTTGTTGAAGTTACGAGAACATACCTTCACCGAGGGGTCAGACAGTATATTGCTCCCTCCTACGTATATCTCGCGAAGAGACCACGAGGATAAAATTAGAGAGAGGCATACCGACAATCTTTCTTTCCACTGGAATAGAAGGGAGAACCGATAGAGGTACTCAAAGTACCCTCCACCACACACCGTCAGGTGCCTTGCGGAGTATAGATGTAGATTTAGATGTGGAACTGACCGTTCACTGTCATAACTAGCCATACACCACAGAGTTGTGGCTTTATAATCTCTTTTTCAGGAACCTGATTGATGCAACACAGTGTTGCGAGGCGCCCTCTACTTGTAGAGAGTGGACTGATGTAATTCATAAGAAATGCTCCCAAGTTTAGCATGAAACACTAACATGGAATTTAATAGCATTTAAAGATGCGATACAGGGAACATTGCAGTAAGAATAATCGGACAGCATTTGGAGCGTATGTGAAAGATAGTAAACATGAGTTTAACACAATAAATTAGGAACCGCTAGACAGAGCTGCGAATAGTTTCTATTGGAATGTGGTGAAGCAACTGGAAATTTACGCACGCCAAGCGAGAGACCTAAAGAAACTACTTAATGCGCAAAGTGACGTTATGCATAGTAACTAATAACTAATTTCAGAGACTTCTTATATCCTGCCAAACATCCGCCGACTCGGCCCTCAGCACCGTGTCGGCAGCGCATTCGACACGGCAGAGGAAAATATAGTGTGGCGCGGTCTCGGATACGGCGCAGTTGTATCTCTACGGATGCCAAATACGAGGAACAGAAGAGAACATAGAAATTTCGTATACATCTTTTAAAGTTTAGTGATATTGAAGTCCCGATTTTTATACGTTTTTACATATTTTATGCTTTGGAACATTTCTAAGTATGAATTATTTTAGTCCATAGAGGGTGCTTTGTAGGGATTTAGGCCCCATGATTGCCCAATGGAAAGAGAATGAGATATTCTTGCAATATTTTAAAGATCTTTTGTAGTTTAGTAATAATAAAGGCCTCAGAGATCTTTCGTTTCTTACATTTAGAAACACGAACTATATTAGTTTACACTTTGACAGTGACACTTTACCAGCATCCAGCATGCGCTTTACAACTGTTGCTTGTAACAAAAGATCTTGACAGAGAGATATGGCATAAGCCTACTTTGTACAGAGATGTAATTTGTTGTTCTTTACATGTGTTAAAGTCGATATAAGGGCAAGTGTTTTAATCAGAATGGCGATAACATGAGAGCACAAGATAAAATAATAATAAACTACTACAAGAACAAATTTCAGGTGATCTGATTTATGTTAGCAATGGAGAGCTATAACATTTAGAGATATGGTACATGCCTTATTCTGTGGTAGTATATTACATTGACACAGGTGTGGTTAGGATGTAGGGAGAGGGAGGGGGTGGGTCATTGGGAGGGGAGGGGGTTGGGCAACCGGTGTAGGGTTCGTTGGGTGGTTACTTGTTTTGAGCTAGTACATCTTCAAAGTTCTGAAGGATAAGTTTGTTTCTCAGTTCAGTTTGATCATTGAGTAGGTAGTCAGATGCTGTATTTGTGTAGATAAATATTTCAATTTCTTCAAGAAGGTCAAGTATTGTGCCTTTGTTGGCAAAATGAAGTATTCGGAGATTCTGTTCTATGTTGTTAGCAGAATGATTGTGTTGGGCAAGGTGTGAGGCAAAGCTGGACTTTTTCAGGTTGTTAAGACGGAGTCCATATATGTGTTCTTTGAATCTTGTTGTGAAGCTTTTACCAGTTTGTCCAATGTAGAAGCTTGGACATGAGTTGCAAATGAGCTTGTACACACCTGACTTTTGATATTGTTTTATAGTGGTTCTGGTGGTGTGTATGATTTTATTTTGTATTTTGTTGTTAGTGAAGAAACTTATTTTTATGTTGTATGTCTTGAAGAGGTTGGCAATTTGGTGAGAAATCTTCCCTAGGAAAGGCAGGCTAACAAATGTGGTTTTCTTTTTTGTGGGTGGTTGTTCAGCAGTTGGTTGATTTAGTTTTGCTGTATGGATTAGTTTATCTATTATTGCAGGGTTGTACCCATTGGTGGAGACAATTGATTTTATAATTTCTATTTCTTTTTGTCTTTCATTTGTGTCCATTGGGATTTTAAGCATGCGATTAACCAATGCTTTTTTATGTTGGCCTGGATGGCAAGAGGATTTGTGTACGGTAACATTGGTGGTTGTTGGCTTTTTCAAAATTTGAAATTTATCCTTCTGATTTTTATTTGAGATTGTTAGATCAAGATAGTTAATTCCTTCTGGTGTTTCATGTTCTACTGTGAATTGGATTTTATTGTGTACTTTGTTAAGTTATTTGACTAGATTATCTATTTCTTCTGTTGCTCCATAGAACAGAATGAGTGTGTCATCAACATAGCGTTTGTAATAAAGCAGCTTTCCTTTTAGTTGGGTTTGGGACGTGAAAAAGTTATTTTCAAGGTTATTGATATATATGTCTGCTAGCAAGCCTGCAAGACTACTACCCATTGCCAGTCCATCTTTCTGAATGTACAACTTGTTGTTGAACAGGAAGTAGTTGTGTGACAATGTAAGTTCCAGGATCTCTATGAGTTTATAGATTTCAGCTCTACCCATTGTCCCATGTTTGAATAAGTTATTTCGTACTAAACTAATTGTTTCCTTGACAGGTATGTTTGTATATAGGTTTACTATGTCAAGAGATGCAAATTTAGCTGTGACTGGGATGGGGATATCTTTTATACTATTGATGAGTTCATAACTGTTTTTAATGGAGTAGTTATTTTCAAATACATATGCCTTGCGGATAATATCATTGAGTTTTTTGGTGATTTTATAGCTTGGGCTATTGATAGAGTTCACAATGGGATGTATCGGACATTCTGGTTTGTGGATCTCAGTTTTGGTGCTGAAGCGTTCATCACTCCACAGTGCTTTGCTTCTAATGGTGTCAACAAGAAACTGCAGTTTTTAAGTAACTTTTTAATTTTATTATGGAATTTGGGAGTAGGGTCATATGCTATTTCATTTATATTATTCTTTCTGAAGAATTCACAAGTTTTGCTAATATAGTCTGATTCATACATGACAACAGCTGTGTTACCTTTGTCTGCTCTGACAAAGAGGGCATTTTCAACTGAAAGTTTCTTATTTATGTCACATAATGTCTTATGTTCGGTATTCATCTTATTGCACATTTTGTTCTGGTGAATGTTTCTCATAATGTTGTTGTTTGCCTTACGAGCTACAGCATTTTGTTCATTGTGTTTTAGTTTAGCTACTGTACATGCAATTTTTGTGTTAACTATGAGGTCTTTAATGTTGCTTTTATTTAGTGAGTGGGTAATGTTGTGCTTAAGGCCTTTGTTTAATAGCTTTAATTCATTACTACTGAAGCATATTTCTGTAGTATTGATCACATTACCAAAAAACTTATGTTCCATTTCAGAAGAGATACTGGGGGACCTCACTGCATTCTCAGAACTTTAAAGATCTACTACTTCAAAACAAGTAACCACCCAACGAACCCTACACCGGTTCCCCACCCCCCCTCCCAATGACCCATTCCCTCCCTCTCCTTACATCCTAACCACACCGGTGTCAATGTAATATAATACCACAGAATAAGATATGTACCATATCTCTAAATGTTAAAGCCCTCCATTGCTAACATAAATCAGTACTTTATACATATTAATTCTAGCTGGGACAAACAGAAGCTGCCTTTACCAATATCCCAGATCATTCTAATGTTAGAATGAAAATAAGGCAACAGGTAAAGAATTTTTGAAATATTAAATGTACAGCCATACAAACAGCTTTAATCAATTACAATCACAATATATCTCTTATACATATCCCTTTAGCTAAAATAAACAGAATCTGCTCTTGATCATACTCCATATCACGTTAACGTAACAACAGAAATAAGCCAACAGTTCATCTGAAGATTTGTTATTAATATAAATACACAGGTCCTAGTCATACAGACAGCTGCAGCTCATTGCAGATACAATAACTCTGTATTATTGATTCCTTGGGATTCATGTTAATGCCAAACATGATAAATGCTATTAAAAAAACTGCTTGTAACTTACAAGTAGAAATAACATATCAGATCACCTGAAATTTGTTCTTGTAGTAATTTATTATGAACCCAAAAGGTTTCGAAAACGGGTCATGAAATAAAGCATTATTATTGAAAAAAGTGACTGGTTGCAGTTGTGTATAACTTATTTACATACAATAGGTATTTAACAATTCTGCCACAACGAAGATATCACATATTCTACGTCTTCCCCGTTTGTGTCCTTTCAGGGGTACATTCGGCCATGACTTCATTTTTATGAGTCAGTATGCGCGAATCCATCGAGGAGTGGAGATGAAGGAGATCTTCGAATGAAAGGATATTCGGCGAACAGACTGGCCTTCCAGTTCACACGACTCACATCCCATCGAGCACATGTGAGGTTCGTCAGAGAGATGTATCGAAGCACGTGCACGACCTTCTAGCAGTTATCAACCACGCTGATAGTGGAATGGAACGCTCTACCTCAACAACTCCTTACCAACTTTGTGGCCATCATGGGAGCAGACTGTATGGCACACATTACCGTCCTTTATGATCACTCATCCTATTAAGCACCATGTCTCGCCTTTTGTAATGTCGAGGGGACCATCACAAATCAAAGTGACACCAGTGCAATGGTCTCTGAATAAACGTGCTATTTCTGTGCGCGTCGCCTTTATTTGTTTCAATTACTTTCTGTACTATAAGGTAGCAGTTCTTTCTATGTATGACCCAAGTTTCGTCAAACTCCACTCATGATCATAAATTAAGGAGAATGCTGGTACATGGTGAAACAACGCTCTGGTGGGCGGTTTGCGGGTTTAAATCACCTCAGGGTATGACCATGCGGTGCATTTGACCTACGGTCGTCGCACGGTGGCGCTGGAAGCAGTCCAAATACGCAAAGGTGTATTGTTGCATGTCATAGTACGGTGCAGCGAGTAAGTGTGCAGACGTTATCAGACGAGCTAATGGTCACTTTGTGGTGAAAATGGCTCAAAGAACACATATTGATGACGTTATGAAAATACTAGGGCGACTGGAGGCTGGTCAAACACAGCAGGTCGTAGCACGGGCACACCCTGTGCCACAAAGTGTGATCTCAAGATTATGGCAACGATTCCAGCAGACAGGAAACTTGTCCAGGCGCTCCAGTACGGGACGTCCACAGTGTAAAACACCACAAGAAGATCGATATCTCACCATCAGTGCCTGCAGACGGCCACGGAGTACTGCAGGTAGCCTTGCTCAGGACATTACCGCAGCCACTGGAACAGTTGTCTTCAGACACACAGTCTGCAGACGACAGACGACTGAACAGACATGGTTTATTCGCCCGGAGACCAGCAAGGTGCATTCCACTGACCCCTGGTCACAGGAGAGCCCGTAAAGCCTGATGTCAAGAACACAGTACATGGTCGTTCGAACAGTGGTCCCAGGTTATGTTCACGGACGAGCCCAGGTATAGTCTGAACGGTGATTTTCGCCGGGTTTTCATCTGGCGTGAACCAGGAACCAGTTACCAACCTCTTAATGTCCTTGGAAGGGACCTGTATGGAGGTCGTGGTTTGATGGTGTGGGGTGGGATTATGATTGGTGCACATACACCTTTGCATGTCTTCGACAGAGGAACTGTAGCAGGTCAGGCGTATCGGAACGTCATTTTGCACCAGTACGTCCGCCTTTTCAGGGGTTTAGTGGGTCCCACCTTCCTCCTGGCGGATGACAAGGCACGGCCCCACCGAGCTGCCATCGTGGAGGAATACCTTGAAACAGAAGGTATCAGGCGAATGGAGCGGCCTGCCTGTTCTCCAGAACTAAACCCCATCGAGCACGTCTCGTATGCTCTCAGTCGACGTATCGCTGCACGTCTTCACACCCCTAGGACACTTCAGGAGCAAGATTGGAAAGCTACCCCAGCAGCAGCTCGGCTACCTGATCCAGAGTATGCCAACCCGTTGTGCGGCCTGTCTACGTGTGCATGGCGATCATATCTCATATTGATGTAGGGGTACATGCGCAGGAAACAGTGGCGTTTTGTAGCACATGTGTTTCGGGACGGTTTTCTCAACTTGTCACCAATACCGTGGACTTACAGATCTGTGTCGTGTGTGTTCCCTATGTGCCTATGCTATTAGCGCCAGTTTTGTGTAGTGCCACGTTGTGTGGTATCACATTCTGAAATTATTCTTAATATATGAGCATGAGTGTATTTTACTTGGCAGTGACATATCATACGAAAGTTTCTTTCGCCCTAAAATTTCCCATTCCAGCGTAGTTAGCGTTTCGGAAGAACTGCGTAAAGTAGGTGGGAGCAACGCCATCTACATTCAGTGTGAACGGGAACGCATTTGAACGTTAGCTTCCTGTGACCAGATGTACCTTTCGTAAGAAGGATAAACGACTACAAGCACAAGGCGAGCCCACCGAGGTTGCGTTTTGAAGTTCAACGATTTTTCTGCTCGGGTTCGTTGGGATCCTTCGTCTGTTAACAGAATATACAGTCAGTGGATTCAGAAGCGCCATACACAACACCGTGCAGGATATCAAGGGCTCCACGCGACTAGTGCCCAAGAGAGCAGAGGTATTGTTCTCTCCGCCGTTCAGAATTGTAAATCTACGTCACTTATCTTGAATCAGGAAATAAACTTGTTTGCAGCAGGAACCACACGAACAATGTGAAAACATTTGGGGTACCAAGGACTGCCAGTACGGCGCCTATAGTTGCAGCTTCCAGTAGTTCGGCAGCAGAGACAGACACGCGAATGTGGCTCTTATTTACCGTGCTGCAGGCACAGAGGGTGTGCGACTGTTGCCCTGATCTGCACGTTCTCCAGATCTCTCGCCCATTGGAAACATGTGGTCATGGATTGCCAAATGACTGGTACGTCACCAATCGCATGCCGTTGCGACTGATGAAGGTGAAACAACATGAAATGACATATCTGTAACTCTTACCCAAGATTAGTGCGACTGTGGCGGGTTACAGACACGACTGCTACCAAGTGGGAGCTCTATGTATTACATTTCATACGTTCTACATCCTCAGTCACCTACAAATCGAGTCATGTTGAAACGTCCCCTTAGAAAAAATTAATGAATTACTGTGCTGATAAACCTCTTACATTATTTGATTTTCAAACAGCTGAGCAGAACTGAACGTAATCAGACATTTCGTTCTTTACCTATTCTGATCAACACTAAACTGACACACAATATTTTTAGCGCAACGCAATCTGACTTTCAAAAATCCCTACAAAAGAATGGCCCTGACTATCAATAATCTATCCCTTTCATCAATCACTTACTTCGTTACTCGAACTACTGCAATACAGCGAGCGCCACTATTGCCAGCTAAATAAAAGATTCAAACTACTGAAGCCACTAACTACTGATAGGCATAATTAGCAAATGAAAGATTTTGATAGAGAACAAACAATGTATTTACCTTAATATCACTCAAAAGTCATAATATATATATATATATAGCAGTTCATGACATCCAGTCTTACAAATTTACTGTCTCTGATGAACACACATCCAGATCATCCGCTCTCAAAACTCTGCCATTTCTCTCCCCACATCCACCACTGCTGGCAGCTCACCTCCAACTGCGCAAGGCTACGCGCTGTTAACAGCCAACTGCCCACCACTACAATAGCAGATTTCAACAATGCAAACCAGCCACAGACTGCACACAGCACAAGTCAGCGATTTTCATATAGAGCGCTATTTGGCGTTACCAATATAAAAACCTAAACAGCCTACTTACATAGCCCCCATGCTCCCCACAAAAAATTTACAAATTGTTTTGGGCCGTGGCCAATACAAATTTGAAAAATTTATCATAATTACAATAACAAAGATATCAAATGCACACACTTATTGATACAATGTTGGTCAAAAGCTAAAGTTTTCTCACAGTCCATAAAGACAGTCCTGATCATTCATCACAGTAAAATTGCAGTGGTTTTTTTTTTTCCTCAAAGTCTGAGCAGTAAAAGAAAATGCACACGGAAGTAGTGAATTTCCATGCAGTCTTCGGAAAGACAGTGCAGACTCTTGACATGCAGACAGGTAATGGGCCACAACAGAGCAAACCCACTGCAGAGTCAGTCGAAGTTGAAGAATATTGGTAGGTAGGTCATCACAGAGCAGACCACTTTAGTCCTTAATAGTGTTCAAAAGACATAATATATATAGCAGCCCATGACATCCAGTCTTTCAAATTTACTGTCTCTGATGGACACACGTCCGGATCATCCGCTCTCAAAACTCCGCCATTTCTGTCCCCACATCCACCACTGCTGGCGGCTCACCTCCAACTGCGCAACGCTACGCGCTGTCAACAGCCAACTGCCCAACACTACAATAGCAGATTCCAGCAATGCAAACCAGCCACAGACTGCCCGCAGCACAAGTCAGTGATTTTCATATAGAGCGCTACGTGGCGTTACCAATATAAAAACCTAAACAGCCTACTTACAATGTACTCTCCCTTCTACACTCCGTACGCAGAATGACCAAAATACCTATACCCGCGCCGATGAAACATTGCGTTTGACAGTTCGGGTTATCACCAAGCCAAATAATTAACTGTTCCTGCTCACTGATGATACCCTCCATTGTCTGTGCTGCTGGAATAAGTTTTTCAGCGTGCTCAACCTTTTTCCTCCACGTAGCGGCATTCACAGTCGCTAATGCTTCACGCAACAGTCTTTCCACCTCTGTTATTGTAAAGGACTTGGTATTGTTCCTTATATGCGTCTTCACATCATTGCATATCAACTCAATGGGGTTGAAATGGCAGTGATATAGTGGCAAACTTATTACAGTATGATACTGCTCCTTGACGTCGTACACATATTTTCTTTAACAAGCGAATATAACAGAAACTTCGTCATGCTCATATCCGCAACAATATTTCGTGCCTCTAACCACTGCACCATAACTTCTTTGCGATGGTTTGTGGTTCGGACTTTGCTTCAGTATCGCCGAATGACATGTAGCGTTGCCCACTACATATGTTGTAGGGACAGAAAACTGTTTTAAAAGGTTCGTGAACCACTCAACAGATTGTGTGTAGTACATGTCTTTTTGATAATCAGCTGTCTTTTTGAACTGTAAATCTAAAAGTGCATCAGGAACAAAACTTGCATGCACCACAATTACTCTAATTCTTCTTCCCGTCACCTGATGGAGTGTCGTCCGTTCAACATTTATTGACAGCTTCCACGGCATTAACGCACGTTCTTCTAGCCATATTATCGAATGAGTGTCTTTTCCCACAATTTTGTGCAGGAATATGCTTTCAGTCGTCATAATATGCACCTCTTCTAGCAGGACTTTGCATCTGTCTATTGCTCTGTAACGGAAACCCGTACTTTTCAGCACAATTTTAGTGACGTTTTCCCAACCATGAGATGTTTGCTTCCTTTTAACGACATTGGCAACATTGCTATGATAGAATACTGTCTCCTGCTGTAGGAAGCATAAATATGTTTACGAACTGCATCAGTCTGGAAAGAATTTAAGTCGGTGAGAGGGTGAAGCTGCTTTTTATTCTTCCCAGGAGTCGCTAAAAATACATTATATGGTCCAGACGCCTCTGAATCATTACGGCTCATGTCTATGTCTTTCAACTTTCGTGGTAACACTCCCTACCATTCTTACACTAATTGTAAGAGCTTTTGACGTGCGTTTCACTATTTTATCAGCAGGAACTGATGGCTGTTCATGAGTACTTAGGTATTTTTTCTCCTGCTGGTAAAACTCACGAGTTCTCCGTAGTAGCTCCAGTGCCTAGCTGTTAAGTACCGCACCTCGACGCAAAGGATTGTCACTAGGCGAACTAGGGACTTTCCACGTATTAAAATTTTCTACATCACCGTACAGTGTAGGCACAGTAGAACTCACGCACAGGGGCGAAACCAGTCACATCTCACGTTGTTTAAGGTCACAAAAAACAAAGATGCAATGCGAGAGCTTAGATGTTACGACCGGTAGCGATTACTGCGCTGCGAATGGATTGCGTCCCATGCTTAGCGCTCCCACTTCTCGTTCTTCACTTGTTAAGCTGTCACGCTGCCAACCTCAGACGCATACCTCAAGTGCAAAGATTCAGCGGGCTGGGTTTATATTTGGTATTCTTCCAGGAGTTTTCAGTTTTAATGGCCAACATCGTAGAAACCTGTTGTACGCTATCAGGGATCACAGGCACTCATAGATGCTTCCAGATTGTATATGGAGGCAAGGAACAAAAGCACAGTGAGCGGTTGGGCGACGCATCTGTCGTCCTTGCAATAAAGTCGTGTGAACCCCTCCTATCTCATGCGTGCCAGCCGGCCACACACAGCTGCGATCACTGCAGTGTTGGAATATGTGGGTACTCTCACTCGAGGTCATCGATGGATGACTATCGAAAACATCTGGAAGTCATGGTGATGCGGCCAGTGACATTTTTATTCCATGTGAGACCTGAGTTTCTCGTGGCGTATACAACTTTCAAATAACTTCCGGGAATTCAGCCAGGTAACACTTCCAGCGACCGCCGATATTTCGGCAGGAGAACACCCCGCCATTTTCAAGGCAAACTGCAACGGACAGGCGGCGTACATGCAAATTTAATACCTCGGTTCTCGGACCGAAGCAGGAAAGATAACACACACACACACACACACACACACACACACACACACTGAACACTAGTGCCACCAAAGATGACCAAAGTCAGAGCTATCGATAGTGAGACTATGAATTCGCAGGCGAGGAGCATTGACTCTGTTCCTCTGTTTTTTGACAAGGGAGAGAGCCGGATTCCAAACAGAGTTTAAACAGAAACCTCCATCCCTTTTAACGAGGTTGCTCGCTAATTTAATCTCAACTGCCTCCCTAATGACACTGTCCCAATAGCTGGACGTGCATCGGCGGTCGCTGAAAGTGTTACCTGGCTGAATTCCCGGAAGTTATTTGAAATTTTTATTCCATTTTAGCGTCGTGCCTATGGTTTATTGCTTGCTCCCATCTGGCGATCGTGTTGCATGACTGCATTGTCCATGTTTGATAATGATTTCATTAGTGATTTGTAATTGTTTCTGTAATTAAATCGTTACAATTGTGTAAGGAGACTGTGCAAACTTCTAATGAAGTGTATGCTTCCACGAAGCATCCTTTCCCATTAAATTTTGCTACATGAAATGTAAGCAAACCCATTCCCATTTTATTGTCTACATTTCCTTTTATAAAATGTGAATTAAGTTTTTGTATACTTGAGTATAACAATCACACAAATGGGCGTCTCTGTTGGTAGTGATGACACACCAGTTGGGATACTCAAATGTGTTTACCCGCTGGGTTCTACGCCCCCTAATAGAAGATCATAAAGAACAACGAAGGACCATCCGAGTAGAGCTGCTTCTGTGTTACGAGGCTGATCATGACACTTATTGTCGAACATCGATATAGGCGATGCAAAATGAGTTTGAAATGGAAACAAAACATGGCAATGGATGTAGTGGCACCACACCACTTCTCCTCCGAAGAAAAAGTTCAAAGCCGCATCTTCAGCTGGACTCTGAAGGGGTTATTCTGATTGGAGTCCTCCCTCACTATGCACGGATCAACTCTGAAGTACACTGTGCTATTCTGAGGAAACTAAAGAAATGACTTCAGCTTGTTCCTCGGCTCAAAAACGCAAACGAACTTCTTCTCTATCACAGTGCAAGCCTCACACAAGTCTGTGCACTCGAGAGCAGTTTACAAAATTTCACTGGACCGTCCTTCCTTATCCACGCCACAGCCCAGATCTTGCACCTTGTTGCCTACATCTGTTTGGTCAACGAAGCATGCAATCCATTGGTGATGAGTAGGTACCATGCTAGCATACATGCCCCCCCCCCAAGTAAGGTGACGTAAAGCCGTTGCATTGAATGGAGATAATGTCGAAAAATAGGGTTTTGCAGTCAAAAGAATAGTAAATAATATGGTGTTTTGTAACCCTGAGTAAAACCAACCAGCTTTCAGAAAAAAAGGAATTGTATTACTTATTGAAAGCCCCTCGTAACTTGCCGTGAGCGAAGTTTTGTTTTGAAAACTAGTAACGGAATCGTTACATGTTGGTTTTCGAGAGTCTCGGAATATACAACCGATGAAGACAGGCTTTCTGAAATCCAATGAATCAAAATGGCTCTGAGCACTATGGGACTCAACATCTTAGGTCATAAGTCCCCTAGAACTTAGAACTACTTAAACCTAACTAACCTAAGGACATCACACACACCCATGCCCGAGGCAGGATTCGAACCTGCGACCGTAGCAGTCCCGCGGTTCCGGACTGCAGCGCCAGAACCGCTAGACCACCGCGGCAGGCCAATGAATCCTTACCCATATCTACAATGCCTGTCTTTATTGAAGATTGTGGCTCACGTAAAATTTGTCCTAATGGTATAAACTCTAGCGCCATAACGCCTGAACCCATGAGTGGCTCATGTTCCCGCCATCATGTATTTTACACCCTGTTTTTAGCATACTTCCATCTCACTACGTTAATTTAAGTTACTACTGTCACTGAGTTGCTGCTCTGTCTGACTGTGAGCGTCGCTAGCATCGCGTATCAATATATCCCCTCTCTTAGTATCTTTGCTCGACTGCTGTTACTTCCCGGTTGTTGTCTGTCGTAAGCTAGTTGGGGTCTCGTGTTCGGGCTGTCAGTCAGTTGAACGTGTCTGGAGCGCAGTCCGGACCTGCCAGGCGGGGAGTTGCAATGCGGCAGTAGGGTTGGAGCAGCAGTGAGGTCTGCGTCGACATGGCTCGCCCGACCATTGCCGCCACGCATCACTTGAGCCGGGCCACGCTCTTGGTGGATCGCCGGTCGGTCTTCCTACCGGACGACGCGGTTTGGCTCGCTGATCGTTCAAGAGTCGGCTGTAAGTGTGTGCACCGACTCCCGATTTGTCTTCCTGTGTGCTTCGTTACTGTTGGCCATCGTTCAGGTCATCGTGCAAGTATTTGTCGGTTTGTGTGTGTAGTTGGCGTTATTTCCACTGACGAATATTTTAGACGTTGTTGGCATTCTGAGAGGAGTCGGTCGGTTGCTGCGGAGCAGGGACATTATCTTCGCGCGGTGCAGTCGGTTGGGTCCACTGGAGGTCCCTGTGCATTGTCAGAGCGTGTGTGGAGCTGTCTGATCACTACAAGCTTCGTGGTTCACCGACCCAGGACGTCAAAGTTGAGTAGTGGTTTCAAGTACCCAAGCCACGTCCATTCATGTTGTGTGGTTCGTTTCGGTGGTTCGCTGTTGGGGAGGTTTCCCTGTGAGCAACACCGAGTGTCTGTATTGCTGAAATTTAGCCGCCATGCGCTGGGATTAAATATATTGGTTGACTACAATTCAAGTGAACCAGCGGAATTTTCTGCCTTGTGGCCGTTAGTGTTCACGTTACCTGCCTTGGCCACTAACGTAATTTCATGCAGTGTCCTTTCCTCGCCTGTTGTTGTCCAACGCGGCGTGTAATTTTGACAGCTTAATACATATACATATTTGATTGTGGATAATAACGCCCGTAACATTTTGTGTTTGAATTCTCATGTACCGATTGGTGGCAAGCAAGTCGTTTGTCGGTCGGTCTGTGGCTGTCCCTTGGTTGGGTTCCGACGGATCAAGTGTAGTTGGGCTCACGACCTGTCTCACCTAAGTGAACGAAGGCAGACTGACCCCCTGGCGGCTTTTGAGTGCCGTTGTCTTTACTGTCTTTCTCATCGGTGTTTAATTGTCTGTTTATAAGCTATCAGAGCCAATGATAAAAGGAAAAATTCTTGATTTTACTGTGTTTTATGTAAGTGAGTTTGAATTCCGGCAAGTGGATATTTGCTGAAACGTTATTGCCGTTGTGTTGTCTTTTCTTTTAGTTCGGTTTCATTTACTAAAAACTTAAGGTTTATCATTTTTTTTTTAAATTTTGGAAAATTAATTGTGGGCCTTCAGCCTTGGAACCTTATTCTTAAAATTACCTTTCAACCTTAAACATTGCGGCCTTCTACCTTTGGAAGGTTATGGTAATTTATTTTAAAATCTTGAAAATTTTATTGTGGCCTTCAGCCATCTGTATTGCATCTTGCATATGTTTGTCTATCAACCCTTGCCTTCAGACTTTCAACCTAGTTGTGAAATATGTATATATTTTAATTATTTTACTTGCTATTTTAACTGCATTTTTATCTTTTTGATTTTTAAGATTTCTTGTTTGAAGGCCTTCAGCCGTGAAAGATTTGCATTCTGCATCTCGTAGTTGTAAAGGTTCGTCTATTTGCCGCTTGGGTTGTAAATGTGTTATTAAATTACAATAAAGTACAATTTTAAGGTGAAACTGACCTCAACCTTATTTGGCCCTTTCCACAATCCTAATCACTTGTTCTGCCCAGCGGGAATTTCAACGCCCATCCACACGATAAACTAAATTAATTTTGTGACGGGTTGTAAGATTCCCTGTGTTTTTCCCGAAAACTAGATTGTTCACTAATTCATAAAAATCTTTCTCAAAACCGCTCATTGCAAGAGCCCTCTTTTCGATATTAACATCAATGTACTCTAGCAAAGGACACTGATTGAAGGAGATGATGCAGATGATTCCAACAAGTTTCATCCACGACTTGAGGCACAGCTTGAGTTTTCCGTAGTGTAGAATGTATCTATGCTTATTTCTTAGCGTTGTCATCAGCTTGGGGACAGAGCCATTTCGTGAGACTAGGTGCTCCGGACAGAGCGGTAAATTGCTGTGTGCATCAAGTAAATTGATTTGATATTTCAGGTCAGTCTTCAGTACATATCCCACACCAGCTTCAGCAGCCACACGGTGGGTGTCAACAGTTATCTAGGAAATACTGTACTGCTGTGAAAAATGAACCTGTGGATTTTGCTCTGAATTTTTTTAAAGAACTATACTGTATCACAAGGAACTGTAATGTATCTGTTATTTATATAAATCTAAGACAACTGAATAAATGAATTTGTTACCACACATCTTTGTTGTTGATATTTACAAAAAACTTATGATCATTGCATTGTTTATTAGTGTCTGTGTTTGTGTGTGTGTGTGTGTGTGTGTGTGTGTGTGTGTGTGTGTGTGTCTACACATATAAAGGGTGTGTGAGACAGCCACAAATACACACATACAAATACACACACATAGACACACACACTCACGCACATACACAAATACAGAGACGTATTACATTATGTTGGAATATGATTGCAGAGGAGGAGAGGAATAAGAAAGGGATGGATTTTAGGGTATAGTATAACAGTGTGGAATCAACCATAGTGGCCTAGACTTGAGTTACTGGGACAGGTTCTATGACAGCAGACTCTAAGTTCTGGAATACTGGTACTGTATAGGAAAATGTGCTATAATAGTACATTTGACAACATAATTGAAGAGCAGTTAACGTATATCTGCCATAGATAGTCTTTTCATCCATACTGCAGAGTACAAGCCCATAGATTCATCACTGTTGAAGACTTAACGTTATCTGCTAGAGACACTACCTCTTCTTCCAATTCCTCATATGCAAATAAAATAGGAAAAGAGGCCGAATGGCAGTGATAGAAGATATTCTCCACAATGTGTTTTATGCAAGCTTACCGCCCATCGAGAATAAAATGGGGTATGATAACTTAAAAGTATTTGACATCTCACGCAGCACACAGGAAACCACATATCACACCTCTCATTTATGATGAACTGTACTGCTATTTGTGCAGGAAAATGTACTATAGTAGCTCATACAGATGTGTGAGTCGCTTTGGCTCAGTTGGTAGAGTACCGTACTAGAATTCTTAGTAGATTCAATAGATTCAAGCAGGAGGCCCCATGACAGATTCATATTGCAGTAGATTCCCTACTAACTCTAAGACTCTTAGCCAACTGTACTATAGCGACCCGTACACTCTTTTGATGGATGGCAGTTTAGCTTTTCTAATTAACAACCGATTTTTTTCTGTAGACAAATCTTGGTGTAATGGGAAATTGATGCTGACGCAGACAGAATGTTAAACTCCATCCATCCTTCCTATAAACAGAATGTAAACTAATATCTCGAGCTGATACTGCATTTTTAAGTAATTTCTCTCATAAATTATAACAGTTTTACATTTTGTGTACGACATCTAAGGTTTTCAGAAGATTTCTGTCCACTACACCCCCGTGGCTTTCAGGCTTACTACACATCAAGAATGAAGTATCTACTATGAATTTCCTACATGTTATAGCCATCTGGCATTCGAACATAGTCAACCACTCAGTAAGAGGACCAAACTTTCTCATGCTGTACATATACACGTCGACTGTTTGACGATCCAAATAAAGTACATGTATAAGGTTACTACAGGGAACACTTCTATGTCGTCTATTACGCTGTGGACTATTGTGGCTGTTGTTATATTTCAAGAAATAATATTTCTGCTAGCAGTGTAATAATAATAAAGTCCTAAGTATATCAAAACACATACATGTAGTAATAATATTCAGAGATGGACGAAATACTTACTGATAGGTATTTCCAGCACAGCTCACAATCATTTCTTATGTGGTGGGGACTGTATACACATTTTAGAATAGGATATACGATTCCAGAAAATGCAACATGTTCTGCTGGTGGACCCAATCATGTGGTGCATGTTCTTACTATTCTGTTGCATTGTCATTAATTGTTGAACAATATTCTCCCTGTCTACAGTCACACACTCCTCCTTTATCATCCTTATCATTCTTGATGCAGAAAGGTGTGAGCATATTTCTCTGTTAGATGTTCACAACAAACAAACTTGTTAAAGTCACCTTTGCTCAATGCAAGCGTCTGCTCAGTTGAAAATATGAGGTCTAGATGTATGTACTGACAGTGAAGAACTGATGGCACATCCATAGTCAAACAACAAAAATTAAAATTTCCGAAGCTGAGATTGCACGCCACTGGCGTCATGGCGTCTCTTGGCGGAACGCCATTGGTCGTAAGGGAAAGGGGGAGATGATATCACTGCAAGAGTGGCAGGTGGTAATGTCAGTGATTCCAAGAATGCTGATGCTGAATTCGTGGAATGCTGATGCTGACCTCAGTAAAATATCTGTTAGAGCATACACTGTGCCTCTTCTAACATATGGGAGGGAAGTAGGGGGGGGGGGGGGACGTCCACAGAACGATTCTTGAATGGCTCCGTGCCCAAGGAGCAGATTTCTATCAGTGAGGAACTGAACGACTGGTAGAAGGTTCTGAGAGTTGTAAGACGTTGTGGTCTCCTGACCTTCTTCATTGCTTACATATTCCGCCCTCACAATCATATTCTGCATATCAAGACGCTTCATACGAACCCAAACTCGATAAGATAAAGTCAATGTTGTATGAATTCATGTAAACAATATGCAAATAACAAGTAAACGCACCGTGGTTGAAATACTCGAGGCTGGCGTACACACATACATTCCAGACACAACGATCACAGGAGCTTTTAGTTTGAGAGAGGCAGACCACACGCTGCGAGGCCGGTCCCTTCAGAGGACCAGTCAACCTTGGCCACCCGTGGAGCGGGCAGCGTTTGCCAGAGTGAAAGGGGAGAATGACCCCATGTTCGGCGTAAAAGCAAATTCCGCTATATTGTGTGGGAGCGCGCAGCCTACGCATTCTTTACAAACATAGCACGCAGTTTCAGAGGTTTTCACAGGGAGACAGCAAACGCCAAACGCCGATGCTACAGATTTCCGGAATGGTCGCCTTAAACGGAACGTCATTCTCCCGTTTTAGAAGAGCAATGCTGATTGGCAGATGATATTCCTGACGCTTTTAGCTGAAGGAGTAATGGAAGAGACCGAAAGATATACCCCTTCACGTCTGGCATGGAGAGGGGCCGTTCCGTTGTCGCTCTTGGAGTGAGAACACGTAACAGGAGCGTGTGCGCTCGTACGTGTACTCAAGGACCGAGGAACAAGTCTCTCCTCAGTACTTCACTCAGAGAGCGCCTCTGTCGAGAGCGAATCGGAGTGCGACTCTATATTGAGTCCTTGCGATTAAGTGTTGTTCACTGTGTTGGCCGCCACACTTATTGTGCGGTGTGAACGGACAGAGATATAGTTAAACACCTGCGAGCAAATTTTTGAGTGGCATCGCGGTGGACTGGTTATTTGACTGGTGTACCACGCCAATAGTTAGACTCGTGGCGAATAGGAGTCCTTGACTTCATCAAGGCCTAGGGAGAGTTTGATTGGCAAAGGTCAATCCAGATAGAACGAGAGTTATCTTATTTGTCAGCAGCGAGCGGCGCAGACAGCAGTCATCACAGCTTACAGTATTGTGCGCTACAGCTCTTGCGAGCCCCATATTTCCTCCACAACAATACACTTCACTGCATTTCATACGCGACAGCCTCGACCGTACCTAGCAACATTCTAACGGATAATTATTCAAGACCTATATCTCTAACGTCGATCAGTTGTAGAATTTTGGAACACGTATTATGTTCGAGTATAATGACTTTTCTGGAGACTAGAAATCTACTCTGTAGGAATCAGCATGGGTTTCGAAAAAGATGGTCGTGTGAAACCCAGCTCGCGCTATTCGTCCACGAGACTCAGAGGGCCATAGACACGAGTTCACAGGTAGATACCGTGTTTCCTGGCTTCCGCAAGGCGTTCGATACAGTTCCCCACAGTCGTTTAATGAACAAAGTTAGAGCATATGGACTATCAGACCAATTGTGTGATTGGATTGAAGAGTTTCTAGATAACAGAACGCAGCATGTGATTCTCAATGGAGAGAAGTCATCCGAAGTAGGAGTGATTTCAGGTGTGCCGCAGGGGAGTGTCATAGGACCGTTGCTATTCAGAATATACATAAATGACCTTGTGGATGACATCGGAAGTTCACTGAGACTTTTTGCAGATGATGCTGTGGTGTATGGAGAGGTTGTAACAATGGAAAATTGTACTGAAATGCAGGAGGATCTGCAACGAATTGACGCATGGTGCAGGGAATGGCAATTGAATCTCAATGTGGACAAGTGCAACGTGCTGCGAATACATAGAAAGATAGATCCATTTTCATTTAGCTACAAAATAGCAGGTCAGCAACTGGAAGCAGTTAATTCCGTAAATTATCTGGGAGTACGCATTAGGAGTGATTTAAAATGGAATGATCATATAAAGTTGATCGTCGGTAAAGCAGATGCCAGACTGAGATTCATTGGAAGAATCCTATGGAAATGCAATCCGAAAACAAAGGAAGTAGGTTACAGTACGCTTGTTTGCCCACTGCTTTAATACTGCTCAGCAGTGTGGGATTCGTACCAGATAGGGTTGATAGAAGAGATAGAGAAGATCCAACGGAGAGCAGCGCGCTTCGTTACAGGATCATTTAGTAATCGGGAAAGCGTTACGGAGATGATAGATAAACTCCAGTGGAAGACTCTGCAGGAGAGACGCTCAGTAGCTCGGTACGGGCTTTTGTTAAAGTTTCGAGAACATACCTTCACCGAAGAGTCAAGCAGTATATTGCTCCCTCCTACGTATATCTCGCGAAGAGACCATGAGGATAAAATCAGAGAGATTAGAGCCCACACAGAAGCATACCGACAATCCTTCTTTCCACGAACTTTACGAGACTGGAATAGGAGGGAGAACCGATAGAGGTACTCAGGGTTACCTCCGCCACACACCGTCAGGTGGCTTGCGGAGTATGGATGTAGATGTAGATGTAGATGAGTAGCCATGCTGCCAAGTCAATAACAATATTAAACTTTGTATAGAAATTTCATTAGTGAATCCTATCCTTAAGAGGTAACTTCACATTCCGAAAAGTACCCGGGAATAACTTGTTCAGTTCCTAACTAAAAGTGCCATTGTGATTTCTCAGAATTTTAGCAAAATAAATAATAATTTTCGTTAGTTTCATGTTTTTCTCACATTAACTAGCACTACTCCAGTACCCAAGTATCCCACTAGTTACGTAAGAAATTTTGTGAATTTTTGGGTCATTTCCTTACAGCAGACGACTCCAGAAGATGTTTATTGCTGAAAGTTTTTCAGGCATTTCTCTTTAGAACCTTAGGAGCGTCTGTCTGACTTCTGTAGTAGTGTGAGGGTGGAAATTGCATCTTGCAGGAGCCACAGGGTAAAGGGTACATCTCAGATTAATCTGTTGCGCAGAATCACAGAATAGCACCCACACGCTCACAGAGTTGTTTACGGACACTAGGTTGATCACATTGAAACGTACACTGCGGTGACAAAAGTCAAGGTATACCGATATACACACACAGAGAGATGGCGGAAGTGTCATGTACACAACGTATACGTATAAAAGAGCAATACACTGACAGAGCTGTCATTTGTATTCTTTTGACGCAAGTGAAATGGTTTCTGATGTGATTATGGTCGCACGACGCGAATTAACAGAGTTCGAACGCATAATGGTAGTTGGAGCTCTACACATCGGACATTCCATTTCGGAAATCGTTAGCGAATTCAATATTTTGAAGTCCACAGTGTCAAGAGTGAGCCAAGAAAACCAAATTTCAGGCATTACCTCTCGCCATAGACAACGCAGTATGTGATGGCCTTCGCTTAACAACCGAGATCAGCGGCGTTTGGGTGGAGTTGTCATTGCTAACCAAAAAATAGCACTGCGTGAAATAACCGCAGAAATCAATGTGGGAGTTGCGACAAATGCATTCGTTAAGATGAGCTATGGCAGCAGACGACTGTTGTGAGTGCCTTTGTTATCAGCACGACATCTCCTGAGATCGTGAACTTATCTCTTGGGCCCTAGATGACTGTAAAACTGTGGCCTGGTCAATTGGTTCCCAAATTCAGTTGTTAAGAGTTGATGGTAGGGTTGAAGTATGGTGCAGCCACCCCGAAGCCATGGACTCAAGTCGTGAAAAAGGCACTGTGCAAGATGGTGGAGCTCCGTAATGGTCTGTGCTGTGTTTACCTGGACCTGACTGGGTCCTCTCGTCCAACTGAACGATCATTGGCTACGTGACACAGAGCATTATCATCCATAAAAATTCCATCGTGTTATGGGATCGCGAGGTCCATCAACGGCTGAAAATAGTCTCCAAGTTGGCGAACATAGACATTTCCAGTCAATGATCGGTTCAGTTGGACCAGAGGATCCAGTCCATTCCGTGTAAACACAGCCCACACCATTAAGGAGCCACCACCAGCTTGCGCAATGTCTTGTTGACAACTTTGGTTCAAAAATGGTTCAAATGGCTCTGAGCACTATGGGACTTAACATCTGAGGTCATCAGTCCCCTAGAACTTAGAACTACTTAAACCTAACTAACCTAAGGACATCACACACATCCATGCCCGAGGCAGGATTCGAACCTGCGACCGTCGCGGTCGCGCGGATCCAGACTGAAGCGCCTAGAACCGCTCGGCCACGCTGGCCGGCTAAAATGGTTCAAATGGCTCTGAGCACTATGGGACTTAACATTTATGGTCTTTAGTCCCCTAGAACTACCTAAACCTAACTAACCTATGAACATCACACAACACCCAGTCATCACGAGGCAGAGAAGACAACTTTGGTCCATGGCTTCATGGGGCCTGTGCCACACTCTGTCATCAGCTCTTGTCATATGAAATCGGGATTCGCCTGACCAGGTCACTGTTTTACACTAGTCTACGGTCTACCTGAAATGGTCACAAGCCCAGAAGAGGAATGCGGGGAAAATCGAATTGCTGGCAAAGGCATTCGCGTCAGTCTTCTGCTGTCATAACCCATTAACGCCGAACTTCGCTGCACTGTTCTAACGGATACGGTCGTCGAACGTCCCACATTGACTTCTGCAGATATTTCGCTCATTGTTGCTTGTCTGTTATCCCTGACAACTCTACGCAAAAGCCGCTGCTCTCGGCCGTTAAGTGAAGGCCGTCGTCCACTGCGTTGTCCGTGGTGAGAAGAATGCCTGAAATTTAGTATTCTTGGCACGCTTTAAGCACTATGGGTCTCAGAATGTAGAATTCCGTAAAGATTTCCAAAATACAATGTCCAATGCATGTAGTTCCAATTACTGTTCCGTGTTCAAAGTTAACTGTTTCCGTCGTGTGGCAGTAATTACATCGGAAACTTTTTCACATGAATCACCTGAGTACTAGTGACAGCTCTGCCCCTTTATATCTTGCGTACGTGATCCTACAGCCATCTGCATATGTATATATCGCTACCCCAAGACTTTTGTCAACGCAGTGTACTTATGATGGACTGTGAAGAAAGAACGAGGCCGGCCGGAGTGGCCTAGCGGTTCTAGGCGCTACAGTCTGGAACCGCGCGACTGCTACGGTCGCAGGTTCGAATCCTGCCTCGGGCATGGAGGTGTGTGATGTCCTTAGGTTAGTTAGGTTTAAATAGTTCTAAGTTCTAGGGGACTGATGACCACAGCAGTTAAGTCCCATAGTGCTCAGAGCCATTTGAACCATTTTTTGAAAGAAAGAGGACGTGGCTTTGCTGCAAGTGCAGCGTCCTTCGCGGGGCTCAGCAGCGCAGGTGCGGGATGGCGCCTAGCTGCGGTCTGCGCAAGAACGCAGCGGCAAGCGCAGGCCGCCGGCCTGCAAGCAGGGGCGGATCGTCTGCGCGTGCGCGCGATGTGGGTCAGCGCGGCCGCAGCTGCCGGCGCCGGACATTCCAGCGCCCGCCCGGTTTCGGACCCAACGGGGACCGTCGCCGCCCATCTCGTCCACGCTGGACCATTCTGTCCGGCTCGGATCGGATTCCGCGTGTGTGTGATATCATCCGTTCGCAGGTGGCTCCCAGTACGAGCGCGGGCCTCAAATAGGGCGACCCTTGTGGTTACAGCATTCTGCTTACAGACTCCGAAGCCGCTGAAGCGGCAGAAATGTGAGAACGTCTTGAGGTTTTAAGCCTCTAACCTGACTGCGTCCGCACTTGGTGAGGAATTACGGGTTTCCATTCCCACTAACATCATAGGAAAGGCCTAGGACGCGAACATCAATTGGCTAACCAAGCAGTTAATTGTACATAGAAATTGCATAGAAGTAGAGTCAGAGATAGTAATGGGTTTAAGTAGATACGTCTTGCATCAGGTACTGAGTCACACGAATTTTTAACCACTAATAAGTTTTCAAACGTGAGCTACAAAGGAAAAAATTACCGAGGTGTGAGTAGGAGTCACGCACTCAGGGTTCCGCCCAACCTTAATTATGTACACAGACAGTTTATTCATTCCGGGAATCGAGGATCCTGACGATTTTTGCCTGTTTTCGACATTGACACTGTCGAAATATCGGTTCCGGGAAAACCAACATTTTTCAAGAATATTGTAATTTCAAATCGTAAGTCGGATAACGAATGACAAAAGAAATATTTTTTTCCCTACGATATAATTACAAGTTACAATTTTCTGATTCTTTTCATGTACTTGTACGGTGAAACCTCCCATCTTGCCAAATTTCACGATTCTACGTCAAGGTGAAGTACCCAGTAAGTTTGAGATTGGGAGTGTCAAATAAGTGACGTAAATGGCCCTGTGTTTTGATTGCTTTGACTGAGAACCTTTACTTATTTTACATCGCCAAGGGACCATAGACCTTAATGTGTGACACGAATTTCATCTTGATACGTCTACCAGTTCGTGAGAAAAAGGGTTTTGAAGAGTCCGACCGACAGAGAGAGACAGGCAGACAACAAAGTGATTTTCTAAGGTTACCGACTGCGTTTCGGAAACCTCAAAATAAATAAAAACCATAAATATTGATTTCTTCTTCTGCAATGAGTGTATAAATAATAACAACTTATTTAGAGATGAATACAAACATAGCCGGCCGCGGTGGCCGAGCGGTTCTAGGCGCTTCAGTCCGGAACCGCGCTGCTGCTACGGTCGCATGTTCGATTCCTGCCTCGGGCATGAATGTGTGTGATGTCCTTAGGTTAGTTGGGTTTAAATAGTTCTAAGTCGAAGGGACTGATAACCTCAGATGTTAACTCCCACAGTGCTTAGAGCCACTTGAACATGTGAATACAAATGTATCCTAAATGGAGTCTTTCTGACCGAAAAGTGAGTATGTCGCTGAAGTATGAGACTATAATAAATAGAAATAGTGAAGCCAAAGAGTCGCCGCATGACTTTTGCACAGTAAAATTTTATCGGTGACGACCATTTAATTTAAAGCTAATTAAAAAAAATGGTTGAAATGGCTCTGAGCACTATGGGACTCAACATCTATGGTCATAAGTCCCCTAGAACTTAGAACTATTTAAACCTAACTAACCTAAGGACATCGCACAACACCCAGTCATCACGAGGCAGAGAAAATTCCTGACCCCGCCGGGGCTAATTAAAGAAAAATAACTTCGGTGATATTCTCATGCTAGACCACACAGGGTGTTAAGAACAGTAAATATAAAGAGCGATCAAAACTTTCCGTTTGAGGGCATTGCTACATCTTATATGCAAAGCAGATCGACTCAGATGGAAATGAAATGAGCGTTTGGCGTCATTGGCCGGGGTTTACGGGGCAGGTCCGGCCGCCTTGGTTCAAGTCGTATTACATTCGACGCCACATTGGGCGACCTGCACGCCGGATGGGGATGAAATTATGATGAAGACAACACAACACCCAGTCCCTGAGCGGAGAAAATCCCGGACACAGCCGGGAATCGAACCCGGGCCCCTTAGGATGGCAGTCCGTCACGCTGACCATTCAGCTTTCTTTTCTGTGTGTGTGTGTGTGTGTGTGTGTGTGTGTGTGTGAGTGTGTGTTCGGTATCGTTCGTTGCGTTTGGTTTGGGCGGACGTCACTAGACATCCGTTCAAGTTGATGGTTGATTCCTTTACTCAGTTTTTTTTATTGCAGAGGGCGAGCAGTCCTCTGACCGAACACGCTGGGTTACCTTGCCGGCTATAATCTTCTCTGTATCGTTCCAATTTTAGTGTATGTACCGCCGAAGTGAGTACACTATCGGGGCGGACATCGACTCCGATGCAAGTATACGTATACTCGCAAGCACCGACATGTAGGTAAGGGATTAGTGTGGCACCATTGTCTTTCTGGCGTGCGCGCGGTAAACGCGGAAACGTGGACTATGGTGACGCTGTTACCAAATCCGTCCATACAGGACCAACGGGCTGTTATTCTGTACTTGGCTGCCAAAGGACAAAAACCATTAGACATATATTGGACAACGAAGAATGTGAATGGGGGCGCATGTCTGTCGAAAACAATCGATGTGGAATAGTGTGCCAAGTTCCGTGCTGGTCGATCAGGGAGGTCAGGAGAATTAATGCCAACTTAACTGGCAGACATTCGAGCACGTGCCCTATAATCCTGATCTCTCCTCATTCGATTATTACGCCTCCAGTCCCCTAAGAAAGGCCTTGAAGGATCAATGATTCCTGTGCAGCGGACAGTTACGGACTTCTTCACGCAACAGGACGTGATGTTATACCGAACGGTTATCTTCAACCTGGGGCCTTAGTGGGATGATTGCCTCAGTGCTCATGACGAATTTGACTGATTAGCATACCGATTCTTTACTGTACGGCCATCGAACATAAACCTGTCGATCGCTCTTATATCTTAGAGGGTGTTGTTCAAATGGTTCAAATGGTTCTGAGCACTATGGGACTTAACTTCTGAGGTCATCAGTCCCCTAGAACTTAGAACTACGTAAACCTAACTAACCTAAGGACATCACACACATCCATGTCCGAGGCAGGGTTCGAACCTGCGACCGTAGCGGTCGCGCGGTTCCGTACTGTAGCGCCTAGAACCGCTCATCCACTCCGGCCGGCCAGGGTTTTGTTACAGACAAGTTCGAAAACAACATTCCTTGTAACAGGTTTCCAGTTTTTATTAGTTGCAGACATACACACCAGAAAACAATGAAGGGTTTGGGTGTAAATCTGGGTGAACATATCAGCAGGTCAGAAAATATTGCTGCCATGTGCAGGATGACATCCGCTTGTCTCTTTGCCCTCAGAAAGTTTCGGGACGTATTTCCACAGGATTTGAAACGTAATATTGTGCAATAACTCGTTCTACCGAACCTCCGCTATTGTGATACAATTCAACACGTTCAAATGGCTCTATGCACTATGAGACTTAACATCTGAGATCGCTGGCCGGGGTGGCCGAGCGGTTATAGGCGCTACAGTCTGAAACCGCGCGACCGCTACGGCCACAGGTTTTAATCCTGCCTCGGGCATGGATGTGTGTGATGTCATTAAATTAGTTAGGTTTAAGTAGTTCTAAGTTCTAGGGGACTGGTGACCTCAGAAGTTAAGTCCCCTAGACTTAGAACTAGTTAAACCTAACTAACCTAAGGACATCACACACATCCATGCCCCAGGCAGGATTCGAACCTGCGACCGTAGCAGTCGCGCTGTTCCGAACTGAATTCAACACGTCACGAGAACTGAAGACACTAGACGGTTACAACTAACCACGAATGCTTGTGCGTCAAATCTGTAACATTTGTCCATATGAGCAAGTCGGTGTTTCATATGCCCAGTTAGGGTAGTTGCGGCCAGTCAATTTCCGGACTACCGCAAGCTGTGTCTGCTCCACGGCTCCTCAGTGCTCAAGAGCCCAAGTAGCTCGTATCGATGATTAATCGCCTGTCATCTAATTATAATCTCAGCACAAGGTCGCTCAAATCTAGTACTCTAATAGCGCTCGTTTACGAAACGAAAATCTTCACAAACCCCGTCGCTGTCGTTGCTGTCCGTCTCTGTAACAAGCTACCCTGCACTCTGCACACAATTCACGTTATGTTGTTTCCAGGAAGATGCCGAAGCACTTCCCTCTGTCACCCTCAGATCTGAATTTCGCCCAGAACAGCACCCGACGCCAATTCTGTGGTGTACATTCTGCATGTTTTCTTGCTCATACCTAACGGAAACAATGCTGTTGTGGTGTAGAATGTGGTTCTCGGCATGGTCGTCGGGGATGGAGATTCGCATCATGCAATTGTCTTCTAACGGTTTGATACGATACATGCCGTCCTGTAGCCTCTTCGAAAGCCGAATGCAGTTCTGGAGCGCTCAACCAAGAGTTCATTTGACTCAGTAGTTTCTGCACCTCGCTACAGATGGGTCGTTCGAGAACTAACGGGCCCAAAGGAATGGTTCATCAAGATGAACGGAACGAGTGATGAACGAATTCTGAGGACGGTCTTTTACAGTTCACTTCAGTCACGGCTTTCTATTATACAAGGTCCGGCAGAAAAACCTCCCCTTTAAGGAAAGCTAATAAAAACAAAACCAAATAAGGTAGAACAATTTTATTTATACTAAATAAAAGTACATATTATGCCATTTTAGAAAATACTCTTATGGTCTTACTTTTTAAATAAAACATCCCTTAAATGGCTTCCTGCACTGTCGACACACCGATTGAGTCTTTCCCTGAAGTTATTCATTACTCTTTGAGTCATTTCAGGTGGAATAGCTTCAACCTCTTGTGTAATTGCTTCTTTCAGGGCTCGTAAAGATTGTGGACGTTGTTCATAAACTTTTGCTTTTAAATAGCCCCAAAGAAAGAAATCACAGGGCGTTAAGTCCGGCGATCGTGGGGGCCAGCCAATGTCTCCACGCAACGAGATCACATGTCCAGGAAACATTTCCTTCACCAATGCCAGTGACTGCCGCGCTGTGTGGGCTGTAGCACCATCTTGTTGGAACCACACGTTCTCTATTTCACCAAAAAGCTCCCTTAGTTGCGGTTGGAGAAAGTCGCGGAGCATGGCACAATAGCGTTCACTGTTGACGGTTAAATTCCTGTCATTTTCTTCGAAAAAGTAAGGACCGATCACTCCGGAATTGTAAACAGCACACCATACTGTTACTTTAGGGCTATGAAGTGGTCGTTGATGAAGTTCTTGGGGATTGTGTTCACACCAGTACCTGCAATTTTGGCTGTTCACTGTTCCGGCAAGGTGAAAGTGTGCTTCATCAGAAAAAATCACAATATCGTTGGGACGAATGTTCCGAAGAAGGTCTTGGCACAAACTTACACGGACACCACAGTCTCGTTCACTCAGTTCCTGCGTAGTTACAAGTTTGTAAGGATGCATTTTAAGATCTCGACGCAAGATTCTTCTCACACTTCGATCAGATATCCGTAATGCTGCCGCATGCTTTTTAGCGGATCGTCGAGGAGATTGTTGAACTGAAGCTCTAACTGCATCAACATTTCCGGGGCCTGTTGCAGTCCGTGGTCGTCCAGGTGGTTTCCTTTTTAATGCGGAACCTGTCTCACGAAAGTTAGCAACCCAAGAATAAATTGTTTTCTTATCGGAAACAGGGTCCCGTCGTCCGAGCGCAAAGCGAACGCGAAAAGCACGTTGAGTATTAATAGGCGATTCGCCATTTTGAATAAAATCTTCCACTACGAAGGCACGATGTTCACCAGACCACGCCATGGCGTACACTGAGAACGGCACGTAGGCAGCTACTTAACGACGCGCCCCCCACCACTCTGCTCCTTCTACTGTCCGCTGCACGTTACTTTGTAATCGGGGAGTTTTTTATGCCGGACCCTGTAGTTCGCAGAATGGGAAACGGTCGGTCCCGTTCATGCAACGGCATGTCAGCCAGTCTCATTCAAGCCTCGATCCTCTTCCCGTCAGACTCTGTCACAACTTTCTACTTATAGTTCCGTGAATGGCAAACGGTCGGTCTCGTTCCCACAACGGCATGTCCGCCAGTCTCGTTCCGGCCATGGTAGCATTCCCGTCGACCTCTGCCGCAGCTTACTACTTATAGTTCCCTTCGCTCAACGGGAAACAGTCAGTCTCCAAAGTGCAACAGTATGTTGACCTGTCTCGTCCCAGCCTTGGACCCGTTCCCGTTGGCCTCTGATGCGGCTTTCACCTTATAGTTCCCTGAACAAGAAACGGTCAGTCTTGTTCCCGCAACAGCATGTCGGCCACTCTCGTTCCAACCTCTATCCCATTCCCGTTGGTCTCTGTCGCCACATTCTACTCATAGTTCCCTGAATGGCAAACGGTCGGTCTCGTACCCACAACGGCTTGTCCACCAGTTTCGTTCCAGCATTGGTAGCATTCCCGTCGACCTCTGCCGCAGCTTACTACTTATAGTTCCCTTCCCTGAACGGGAAACGGTCGGTCTCGATAGTGCAACAGCATGTTGGCCTGTCTCGTTCCAGACTTGGACCCGTTCCCGTCGACCACTGCCGCAGCTGTCTACTTATAGATCCCTGAATGGGAAACGGTCGGTCTCACTCCCGCAGCAGCATGTCGGCCACTCTCGTTCCAACCTCTATCCCATTCCCGTTGGTCTCTGTCGCCACTTTCTACTCATAGTTCCCTGAATGGCAAACGGTCGGCCTCGTTCCCACAACGGCATGCCCGCCAGTCTCGTTCAAGCCTTGGTAGCGTTCCCGTCGACCTCTGCCGCAGCTTACTACTTTTAGTTCCCTTCGCTGAAAGGGAAACATTCGGTCTCGATAGTGCAACAGCATGTTGGCCTGTCTCGTTCCAGACTTGGACCCGTTCCCGTCGGTTTCTGTTGCGGCTTTCTACTTACAGTTCCCTGAACGGGAAATGGTCAGTCTCGTTCCCGCAACAGCATGTCGGCCACTCTCGTTCCAACCTCTATCCCATTCCCGTTGGTCTCTGTCGCCACATTCTACTCATAGTTCCCTGAATGGCAAACGGTCGGTCTCGTACCCACAACGGCTTGTCCACCAGTTTCGTTCCAGCATTGGTAGCATTCCCGTCGACCTCTGCCGCAGCTTACTACTTATAGTTCCCTTCCCTGAACGGGAAACGGTCGGTCTCGATAGTGCAACAGCATGTTGGCCTGTCTCGTTCCAAACTTGGACCCGTTCCCGTCGACCACTGCCGCAGCTTTCTACTTACAGTTCCCTTCCCACAACGGGAAACGGTTGGTCTCGATAGTGCAACAGCATGTAGGCCTTCTCGTTCCAGCCTTGGACCCGTTCCCGTCGACAACTGCTGCAGCTTTCTACTTATTGATCCCTGAACGGGAAACGGTCGATCTCACTCCTGCAGCAGCATGTCGGCCACTCTCAATCGAACCTCTGTTCAGTTCCTGTTGGTCTCTGTCGCGGCTTTCTACATATAGTTCCCTGAATGGGAAACGGTCGGTCTCGATAGTGCAACAGCATGTTGGCCTGTGTCTTTCCAGCGTTGTACCCGTTCCCGTCGGTCTCTGTTGCGGCTTTCTACTTATAGTTCCCAGAATAGGAAACGGTCAGTCTCGTTCCCGCAACAGCATGTCAGCCACTCTCGTTCCAACCTCTATCCCATTCCCGTTGGTCTCTGTCGCCGTTTTCTACTCATAGTTCCCTGTTCGCAAACGGTCGGAATCGTTCCCACAACGGCATGTCCACCAGTCTCGTTCCAGCCTTGGTAGCGTTCCAGTCGACCTCTGCCGCAGCTTTCTACTTACAGTTCCCTTCCCACAACGGGAAACGGTTGGTCTCGATAGTGCAACAGCATGTAGGCCTTCTCGTTCCAGCCTTGTACCCGTTCCCGTCGACCACTGCCGCAGCTGTCTACTTATAGATCCCTGAATGGGAAACGGTCGGTCTCACTCCCGCAGCAGCATGTCGGCCACTCTCGTTCCAACCTCCCGTTCCTGTTGGTCTCTGTAGTGGCTTTCTACTTATAGTTTCCTGAACGGGAAACGGTCGGTCTCGATAGTGCAACAGTATGTTGGCCTGTCTCGTTCCAGCCTTGGACCCGTTCCCGTTGGACCCTGTTGCGGCTTTCTACTTATAGTTCCATGAACCGGAAACGGTCAGTCTCTTTCGCGCAATAGCGCGTCGGTCACTCTCGTTCCAACCTCTATCCCATTCCTGTTGGTCTCTGCCGCCACTTTGTACTCATAGTGCCCTGAATGGGAAACGGTCGTTCTCGTTACCACAACGGCATGTCTGCCAGTTTCGTTCCAGCCTTGGTAGCGTTCCGGTCGACCTCTGCCGCAGCTTACTACTTAAGGTTCCCTTCCCTGAGCGGGAAACGGACGGTCTCGATAGTGCAACATCATGTTGGCCTGTCTCGTTCCAGCCTGGGACCCGGCCCCGGCCGTCTCTGTTGCGGCTTTCTACTTCTAGTTCCCTGAACGGGAAACGGTCAGTCTCGTTCCCGCAACAGCATGTCGACCACTCTCGTTCCAACCTCTATCCCATTTCCGTTTGACTCTGTCGCCACTTTCTCCTCATAGTTCCCTGAATCGCAAACGGTCGGTCTCGTTCCCACAACGGCATGTTCGCCGGTCTCGTTCCAGCCTTGGCAGCGTTCCGGTCGACCTCTGCCGCAGCTTACTACTTATAGATCCCTTCCCTGAACGGGAAACTGTCGGTCCTGATAGTGCAACAGCATGTTGGCTTTCTTGTTCCAGCCTTGGACCCGTTCCCGCCGATCACTGCCGCAACTGTCTACTTGTAGATCCTTGAACGGAAAACGGTCAGTCTCACTCCCGCAGCAGTATGTCGGCCATTCTCGTTCCAACCTCTGTCCCGTTCCCGTCGGCCTCTGTTGCGGCTTTCTACTTATAGTTCGCTGAACGGGAAACGGTCAGTCTCACTCCCGCAACAGCATGTTGGCCACTCTTGTTCCAACCTCTATCCCATTCCCGTTGGTTTCTGTCGCCACTTTCTACTCATAGTTCCCTGAATGGGAAACGGTCGGTCTCGTTCCCACAACGGCTTGTCCGCCGGTTTCGTTCCAGCCTTGGTAGCGTTTCCGTCGACCTCTGCCGCTGCTTACTGCTTATAGTTCCCTTCCCTGAACGGGAAACGGTCGGTCTCGATAGTGCAACAGCATGTCGTCAACTATCGTTACAATCTCTATCCCATTCCCGTTGGTCTCTGTCACCACTTTTTACTCATAGTTCGCTGAATGGGAAATGGTTGATTTCGTTCCCATAACGGCATGTCCGCCAGTCTCGTTCCAGCCTTGGTGGTGATCCCGTCGACCTCTGCCGCAGCTTACTACTTATAGTTCCTGTCCCTGAACGGGAAACGGTCGGTCTCGATAGTGCAACAGCATGTCGGCCACTATCGTTACAATCTCTATCCCATTCCCGTTGGTCTCTGTCACCACTTTTTACTCGTAGTTCGCTGAATGGGAAATGGTTGATTTCGTTCCCATAACGGCATGTCCGCCAGTCTCGTTCCAGCCTTGGTGGTGATCCCGTCGACCTCTGCTGCAGCTTACTACTTATAGTTCCTGTCCCTGAACGGGAAACGGTCGGTTTCGATAGTGCAACAGCATGTCGGCCACTATCGTTACAATCTCTATCCCATTCCCGATGGTCTCTGTCACCACTTTTTACTCATAGTTCGCTGAATGGGAAATGGTTGATTTCGTTCCCATAACGGCATGTCCGCCAGTCTCGTTCCAGCCTTGGTGGTGATCCCGTCGACCTCTGCTGCAGCTTACTACTTTTAGTTCCTGTCCCTGAACGGGAAACGGTCGGTCTCGATAGTGCAACAGCATGTCGGCCACTATCGTTACAATCTCTATCCCATTCCCGTTGGTCTCTGTCACCACTTTTTACTCATAGTTCGCTGAATGGGAAATGGTTGATTTCGTTCCCATAACGGCATGTCAGCCAGTCTCGTTCCAGCCTTGGTGGTGATCCCGTCGACCTCTGCCGCAGCTTACTACTTATAGTTCCTGTCCCTGAACGGGAAACGGTCGGTTTCGATAGTGCAACAGCATGTCGGCCACTATCGTTACAATCTCTATCCCATTCCCGTTGGTCTCTGTCACCACTTTTTACTCATAGTTCGCTGAATGGGAAATGGTTGATTTCGTTCCCATAACGGCATGTCCGCCAGTCTCGTTCCAGCCTTGGTGGTGATCCCGTCGACCTCTGCTGCAGCTTACTACTTATAGTTCCTGTCCCTGAACGGGAAACGGTCGGTCTCGATAGTGCAACAGCATGTCGGCCACTATCGTTACAATCTCTATCCCATTCCCGTTGGTCTCTGTCACCACTTTTTACTCATAGTTCGCTGAATGGGAAATGGTTGATTTCGTTCCCATAACGGCATGTCCGCCAGTCTCGTTCCAGCCTTGGTGGTGATCCCGTCGACCTCTGCCGCAGCTTACTACTTATAGTTCCTGTCCCTGAACGGGAAACGGTCGGTTTCGATAGTGCAACAGCATGTCGGCCACTATCGTTACAATCTCTATCCCATTCCCGTTGGTCTCTGTCACCACTTTTTACTCATAGTTCGCTGAATGGGAAATGGTTGATTTCGTTCCCATAACGGCATGTCAGCCAGTCTCGTTCCAGCCTTGGTGGTGATCCCGTCGACCTCTGCCGCAGCTTACTACTTATAGTTCCTGTCCCTGAACGGGAAACGGTCGGTTTCGATAGTGCAACAGCATGTCGGCCACTATCGTTACAATCTCTATCCCATTCCCGTTGGTCTCTGTCACCGCTTTTTACTCATAGTTCGCTGAATGGGAAATGGTTGATTTCGTTCCCATAACGGCATGTCCGCCAGTCTCGTTCCAGCCTTGGTGGTGATCCCGTCGACCTCTGCTGCAGCTTACTACTTATAGTTCCTGTCCCTGAACGGGAAACGGTCGGTCTCGATAGTGCAACAGCATGTCGGCCACTATCGTTACAATCTCTATCCCATTCCCGTTGGTCTCTGTCACCACTTTTTACTCATAGTTCGCTGAATGGGAAATGGTTGATTTCGTTCCCATAACGGCATGTCCGCCACTCTCGTTCCAGCCTTGGTGGTGATCCCGTCGACCTCTGCTGCAGCTTACTACTTATAGTTCCTGTCCCTGAACGGGAAACGGTCGGTTTCGATAGTGCAACAGCATGTCGGCCACTATCGTTACAATCTCTATCCCATTCCCGTTGGTCTCTGTCACCACTTTTTACTCATAGTTCGCTGAATGGGAAATGGTTGATTTCGTTCCCATAACGGCATGTCCGCCAGTCTCGTTCCAGCCTTGGTGGTGATCCCGTCGACCTCTGCCGCAGCTTACTACTTATAGTTCCTGTCCCTGAACGGGAAACGGTCGGTTTCGATAGTGCAACAGCATGTCGGCCACTTTCGTTACAATCTCTATCCCATTCCCGTTGGTCTCTGTCACCACTTTTTACTCATAGTTCGCTGAATGGGAAATGGTTGATTTCGTTCCCATAACGGCATGTCCGCCAGTCTCGTTCCAGCCTTGGTGGTGATCCCGTCGACCTCTGCTGCAGCTTACTACTTATAGTTCCTGTCCCTGATCGGGAAACGGTCGGTTTCGATAGTGCAACAGCATGTCGGCCACTATCGTTACAATCTCTATCCCATTCCCGTTGGTCTCTGTCACCACTTTTTACTCATAGTTCGCTGAATGGGAAATGGTTGATTTCGTTCCCATAACGGCATGTCCGCCAGTCTCGTTCCAGCCTTGGTGGTGATCCCGTCGACCTCTGCCGCAGCTTACTACTTATAGTTCCTGTCCCTGAACGGGAAACGGTCGGTTTCGATAGTGCAACAGCATGTCGGCCACTATCGTTACAATCTCTATCCCATTCCCGTTGGTCTCTGTCACCACTTTTTACTCATAGTTCGCTGAATGGGAAATGGTTGATTTCGTTCCCATAACGGCATGTCCGCCAGTCTCGTTCCAGCCTTGGTGGTGATCCCGTCGACCTCTGCCGCAGCTTACTACTTATAGTTCCTGTCCCTGAACGGGAAACGGTCGGTTTCGATAGTGCAACAGCATGTCGGCCACTATCGTTACAATCTCTATCCCATTCCCGTTGGTCTCTGTCACCACTTTTTACTCATAGTTCGCTGAATGGGAAATGGTTGATTTCGTTCCCATAACGGCATGTCCGCCAGTCTCGTTCCAGCCTTGGTGGTGATCCCGTCGACCTCTGCCGCAGCTTACTACTTATAGTTCCTGTCCCTGAACGGGAAACGGTCGGTTTCGATAGTGCAACAGCATGTCGGCCACTATCGTTACAATCTCTATCCCATTCCCGTTGGTCTCTGTCACCACTTTTTACTCATAGTTCGCTGAATGGGAAATGGTAGATTTCGTTCCCATAACGGCATGTCCGCCAGTCTCGTTCCAGCCTTGGTGGTGATCCCGTCGACCTCTGCCGCAGCTTACTACTTATAGTTCCTGTCCCTGAACGGGAAACGGTCGGTTTCGATAGTGCAACAGCATGTCGGCCACTATCGCTACAATCTCTATCCCATTCCCGTTGGTCTCTGTCACCACTTTTTACTCATAGTTCGCTGAATGGGAAATGGTTGATTTCGTTCCCATAACGGCATGTCCGCCAGTCTCGTTCCAGCCTTGGTGGTGATCCCGTCGACCTCTGCTGCAGCTTACTACTTATAGTTCCTGTCCCTGAACGGGAAACGGTCGGTCTCGATAGTGCAACAGCATGTCGGCCACTATCGTTACAATCTCTATCCCATTCCCGTTGGTCTCTGTCACCACTTTTTACTCATAGTTCGCTGAATGGGAAATGGTTGATTTCGTTCCCATAACGGCATGTCCGCCAGTCTCGTTCCAGCCTTGGTGGTGATCCCGTCGACCTCTGCCGCAGCTTACTACTTACAGTTCCTGTCCCTGAACGGGAAACGGTCGGTTTCGATAGTGCAACAGCATGTCGGCCACTATAGTTACAATCTCTATCCCATTCCCGTTGGTCTCTGTCACCACTTTTTACTCATAGTTCGCTGAATGGGAAATGGTTGATTTCGTTCCCATAACGGCATGTCCGCCAGTCTCGTTCCAGCCTTGGTGGTGATCCCGTCGACCTCTGCTGCAGCTTACTACTTATAGTTCCTGTCCCTGAACGGGAAACGGTCGGTCTCGATAGTGCAACAGCATGTCGGCCACTATCGTTACAATCTCTATCCCATTCCCGTTGGTCTCTGTCACCACTTTTTACTCATAGTTCGCTGAATGGGAAATGGTTGATTTCGTTCCCATAACGGCATGTCCGCCAGTCTCGTTCCAGCCTTGGTGGTGATCCCGTCGACCTCTGCCGCAGCTTACTACTTATAGTTCCTGTCCCTGAACGGGAAACGGTCGGTTTCGATAGTGCAACAGCATGTCGGCCACTATCGTTACAATCTCTATCCCATTCCCGTTGGTCTCTGTCACCACTTTTTACTCATAGTTCGCTGAATGGGAAATGGTTGATTTCGTTCCCATAACGGCATGTCCGCCAGTCTCGTTCCAGCCTTGGTGGTGATCCCGTCGACCTCTGCTGCAGCTTACTACTTATAGTTCCTGTCCCTGAACGGGAAACGGTCGGTTTCGATAGTGCAACAGCATGTCGGCCACTATCGTTACAATCTCTATCCCATTCCCGTTGGTCTCTGTCACCACTTTTTACTCATAGTTCGCTGAATGGGAAGTGGTTGATTTCGTTCCCATAACGGCATGTCCGCCAGTCTCGTTCCAGCCTTGGTGGTGATCCCGTCGACCTCTGCCGCAGCTTACTACTTATAGTTCCTGTCCCTGAACGGGAAACGGTCGGTTTCGATAGTGCAACAGCATGTCGGCCACTATCGTTACAATCTCTATCCCATTCCCGTTGGTCTCTGTCACCACTTTTTACTCATAGTTCGCTGAATGGGAAATGGTTGATTTCGTTCCCATAACGGCATGTCCGCCAGTCTCGTTCCAGCCTTGGTGGTGATCCCGTCGACCTCTGCCGCAGCTTACTACTTATAGTTCCTGTCCCTGAACGGGAAACGGTCGGTTTCGATAGTGCAACAGCATGTCGGCCACTATCGTTACAATCTCTATCCCATTCCCGTTGGTCTCTGTCACCACTTTTTACTCATAGTTCGCTGAATGGGAAATGGTTGATTTCGTTCCCATAACGGCATGTCCGCCAGTCTCGTTCCAGCCTTGGTGGTGATCCCGTCGACCTCTGCCGCAGCTTACTACTTATAGTTCCTGTCCCTGAACGGGAAACGGTCGGTTTCGATAGTGCAACAGCATGTCGGCCACTATAGTTACAATCTCTATCCCATTCCCGTTGGTCTCTGTCACCACTTTTTACTCATAGTTCGCTGAATGGGAAATGGTTGATTTCGTTCCCATAACGGCATGTCCGCCAGTCTCGTTCCAGCCTTGGTGGTGATCCCGTTGACCTCTGCTGCAGCTTACTACTTATAGTTCCTGTCCCTGAACGGGAAACGGTCGGTCTCGATAGTGCAACAGCATGTTGGCCGGTCTCGTTCCAGCCTCGGTCCATTTCCCATTGGTCTCTGTCACAGTTTTCTATTTACAGTTCACTATTCGGGAAATGGTCAGTCTCATTCCCACAATGGCATGTTGGCTTCTCTTGTTCCAGCATCAGTCCCGTTTCCGTCGATTTCAACTTATAGATCCCCGAATGGCAAACAGTCAGTCTGGTTCCCGCTACGGCATATAGGGCAGTCTTGTTCCAGCCTCAGTCCCGTTCCTGTTGGTCTCTGTCATGACTTTCTTCTTATAGTTCTATGAATGGGAAGCGGTCAGTCTCATTCCCAGAACGGCATGTCAGACAGTCTTGTTCCAGCCTCAATCCTGTTTCCGTCCGTCTTTGTCGCAGCTTTCTACTGAATGGGAAATGGCCGGTCCTGATAGTGCAACAGCATGTTGGCCTGTCTCGTTCCAGCATGGGTCCCGTTCCCGCTGGTCTCAGTTGTGGCTTTCTACTTATAGTTCCTTGAATGGGAAACGGTCAGTCTCATTACCGCAACGGCATTTCGGCAAGTCTCGTTCCAGCCTTGGTCGCGTTCCTGTAGACCTCTGCCACAGCTTGTCACTTATAGTTCCCTGAATGGGAAACGGTCGGTCTCACTCCCACAACAGCTTGCTGGCCAGTCTCATCCACCCTTGGGCACGTTCATGTCAGTCTCTGTCGTGGCTTTCAGCTTGTAGTTTCCTGATTGGGAAATGGTCCTTCACGTTCCCGTAACCGCAAGTCGGCCACTCTCGTTCCAACCTCTGTCCCATTCCCGTTGGTCTCTATCGCCGCTTTCTACTTATAGTTCCCTGAACGGGATACGGTCAGTCTCGTTCCCGCAACGGCCTGTCCGTCAGTCTCGTTCCACCCTAGCGCCCTTTCTTCTCGGTCTCTGTCCGGTTTTGTATTTATAATTCCCTGAACAGAAAACGGTCCATCTCATTCCCGCAGCAGCATGTCAGCTAGTCCCGTTCCACCCTCGGTTCTGTTCCTGTCGGTCTCTGTTGCGGCTTTCTGTTTATAGATCGCTGAACTGGAAATGGTCAGTCTCGTTCCGACGACGGCATTTCAGCCAGTTTCAGGCCAGCCTCGGTACCACTCCCGTCGGCCTCTGTCATGGGTTTCTACTTATAGTTCTCTGAATGGGATATGGTCGGTCTCGTTCCCGCAGCGGCCTGTTGGCTGGTCTCGTTGCACCTTCGTGCCCATTCTTGTCGTTCTCTTTCACAGCTTTGTATTTATAATTCCTGAACAGAAAACGGTCCATCTCATTCCCGCAGCAGCATGTCAGCTAGTCCCGTTCCACCCTCGGTTCTGTTCCTGTCGGTCTCTGTTGCGGCTTTCTGATTATAGATCGCTGAACTGGAAATGGTCAGTCTCGTTCCGACGACGGCATTTCAGCCAGTTCCAGGCCAGCCTCGGTACCACTCCCGTCGGCCTCTGTCACGGGTTTCTACTTATAGTTCTCTGAATGGGATACGGTCGGTCTCGTTCCCGCAGTGGCCTGTTGGCTAGTCTCGTTGCACCTTCGTGCCCATTCTTGTCGTTCTCTTTCACAGCTTTGTATTTATAATTCCTGAACAGAAAACGGTCCATCTCATTCCCGCAGCAGCATGTCAGCTAGTCCCGTTCTACCCTCGGTTCTGTTCCTGTCGGTCTCTGTTGCGGCTTTCTGATTATAGATCGCTGAACTGGAAATGGTCAGTCTCGTTCCGACGACGGCATTTCAGCCAGTTTCAGGCCAGCCTCGGTACCACTCCCGTCGGCCTCTGTCACGGGTTTCTACTTATAGTTCTCTGAATGGGATACGGTCGGTCTCGTTCCCGCAGCGGCCTGTTGGCTGGTCTCGTTGCACCTTCGTGCCCATTCTTGTCGTTCTCTTTCACAGCTTTGTATTTATAATTCCTGAACAGAAAACGGTCCATCTCATTCCCGCAGCAGCATGTCAGCTAGTGCCGTTCCACCCTCGGTTCTGTTCCTGTCGGTCTCTGTTGCGGCTTTCTGTTTATAGATCGCTGAACTGGAAATGGTCAGTCTCGTTCCGACGACGGCATTTCAGCCAGTTTCAGGCCAGCCTCGGTACCACTCCCGTCGGCCTCTGTCACGGGTTTCTACTTATAGTTCTCTGAATGGGATACGGTCGGTCTCGTTCCCGCAGCGGCCTGTTGGCTGGTCTCGTTGCACCTTCGTGCCCATTCTTGTCGTTCTCTTTCACAGCTTTGTATTTATAATTCCTGAACAGAAAACGGTCCATCTCATTCCCGCGGCAGCATGTCAGCTAGTCCCGTTCTACCCTCGGTTCTGTTCCTGTCGGTCTCTGTTGCGGCTTTCTGATTATAGATCGCTGAACTGGAAATGGTCAGTCTCGTTCCGACGACGGCATTTCAGCCAGTTTCAGGCCAGCCTCGGTACCACTCCCGTCGGCCTCTGTCACGGGTTTCTACTTATAGATCTCTGAATGGGATATGGTCGGTCTCGTTCCCGCAGCGGCCTGTTGGCTGGTCTCGTTGCACCTTCGTGCCCATTCTTGTCGTTCTCTTTCACAGCTTTGTATTTATAATTCCTGAACAGAAAACGGTCCATCTCATTCCCGCAGCAGCATGTCAGCCAGTCCCGTTCCAACCTCGGTTCTGTTCCTGTCGGTCTCTGTTGCGGCTTTCTGATTATAGATCGCTGAACTGGAAATGGTCAGTCTCGTTCCGACGACGGCATTTCAGCCAGTTTCAGGCCAGCCTCGGTACCACTCCCGTCGGCCTCTGTCACGGGTTTCTACTTATAGTTCTCTGAATGGGATACGGTCGGTCTCGTTCCCGCAGCGGCCTGTTGGCTGGTCTCGTTGCACCTTCGTGCCCATTCTTGTCGTTCTCTTTCACAGCTTTGTATTTATAATTCCTGAACAGAAAACGGTCCATCTCATTCCCGCAGCAGCATGTCAGCTAGTCCCGTTCTACCCTCGGTTCTGTTCCTGTCGGTCTCTGTTGCGGCTTTCTGATTATAGATCGCTGAACTGGAAATGGTCAGTCTCGTTCCGACGACGGCATTTCAGCCAGTTTCAGGCCAGCCTCGGTACCACTCCCGTCGGCCTCTGTCACGGGTTTCTACTTATAGTTCTCTGAATGGGATACGGTCGGTCTCGTTCCCGCAGCGGCCTGTTGGCTGGTCTCGTTGCACCTTCGTGCCCATTCTTGTCGTTCTCTTTCACAGCTTTGTATTTATAATTCCTGAACAGAAAACGGTCCATCTCATTCCCGCAGCAGCATGTCAGCCAGTCCCGTTCCACCCTCGGTTCTGTTCCTGTCGGTCTCTGTTGCGGCTTTCTGATTATAGATCGCTGAACTGGAAATGGTCAGTCTCGTTCCGACGACGGCATTTCAGCCAGTTTCAGGCCAGCCTCGGTACCACTCCCGTCGGCCTCTGCCACGGGTTTCTACTTATAGTTCTCTGAATGGGATATGGTCGGTCTCGTTCCCGCAGCGGCCTGTTGGCTGGTCTCGTTGCACCTTCGTGCCCATTCTTGTCGTTCTCTTTCACAGCTTTGTATTTATAATTCCTGAACAGAAAACGGTCCATCTCATTCCCGCAGCAGCATGTCAGCTAGTCTTGTTCCACCCTCGGTTCTGTTCCTGTCGGTCTCTGTTGCGGCTTTCTGTTTATAGATCGATGAACTGGAAATGGTCAGTCTCGTTCCGACGACGGCATTTCAGCCAGTTTCAGGCCAGCCTCGGAACCACTGCCGTCGGCCTCTGTCACGGGTTTCTACTTATAGTTCTCTGAATGGGATACGGTCGGTCTCGTTCCCGCAGCGGCCTGTTGGATGGTCTCGTTGCACCTTCGTGCCCATTCTTGCCGTTCTCTTTCACAGCTTTGTAATTATAATTCCTGAACAGAAAACGGTCCATCTCATTCCCGCAGCAGCATGTCAGCTAGTCCCGTTCTACCCTCGGTTCTGTTCCTGTCGGTCTCTGTTGCGGCTTTCTGATTATAGATCTCTGAACTGGAAATGGTCAGTCTCGTTCCGACGACGGCATTTCAGCCAGTTTCAGGCCAGCCTCGGTACCACTCCCGTCGGCCTCTGTCACGGGTTTCTACTTATAGTTCTCTGAATGGGATATGGTCGGTCTCGTTCCCGCAGCGGCCTGTTGGCTGGTCTCGTTGCACCTTCGTGCCCATTCTTGTCGTTCTCTTTCACAGCTTTGTATTTATAATTCCTGAACAGAAAACGGTCCATCTCATTCCCGCAGCAGCATGTCAGCTAGTCCCGTTCCACCCTCGGTTCTGTTCCTGTCGGTCTCTGTTGCGGCTTTCTGATTATAGATCGCTGAACTGGAAATGGTCAGTCTCGTTCCGACGACGGCATTTCAGCCAGTTTCAGGCCAGCCTCGGTACCACTCCCGTCGGCCTCTGTCACAGGTTTCTACTTATAGTTCTCTGAAAGGGATATGGTCGGTCTCGTTCCCGCAGCGGCCTGTTGGCTGGTCTCGTTGCACCTTTGTGCCCATTCTTGTCGTTCTCTTTCACAGCTTTGTATTTATAATTCCTGAACAGAAAACGGTCCATCTCATTCCCGCAGCAGCATGTCAGCCAGTCCCGTTCCACCCTCGGTTCTGTTCCTGTCGGTCTCTGTTGCGGCTTTCTGATTATAGATCGCTGAACTGGAAATGGTCAGTCTCGTTCCGACGACGGCATTTCAGCCAGTTTCAGGCCAGCCTCGGTACCACTGCCGTCGGCCTCTGTCACGGGTTTCTACTTATAGTTCTCTGAATGGGATACGGTCAGTCTCGTTCCCGCAGCGGCCTGTTGGCTGGTCTCGTTGCACCTTCGTGCCCATTCTTGTCGTTCTCTTTCACAGCTTTGTATTTATAATTCCTGAACAGAAAACGGTCCATCTCATTCCCGCAGCAGCATGTCAGCTAGTCCCGTTCTACCCTCGGTTCTGTTCCTGTCGGTCTCTGTTGCGGCTTTCTGATTATAGATCGCTGAACTGGAAATGGTCAGTCTCGTTCCGACGACGGCATTTCAGCCAGTTTCAGGCCAGCCTCGGTACCACTCCCGTCGGCCTCTGTCACGGGTTTCTACTTATAGTTCTCTGAATGGGATATGGTCGGTCTCGTTCCCGCAGCGGCCTGTTGGCTGGTTTCGTTGCACCTTCGTGCCCATTCTTGTCGTTCTCTTTCACAGCTTTGTATTTATAATTCCTGAACAGAAAACGGTCCATCTCATTCCCGCAGCAGCATGTCAGCTAGTCCCGTTCTACCCTCGGTTCTGTTCCTGTCGGTCTCTGTTGCGACTTTCTGATTATAGATCGCTGAACTGGAAATGGTCAGTCTCGTTCCGACGACGGCATTTCAGCCAGTTTCAGGCCAGCCTCGGTACCACTCCCGTCGGCCTCTGTCACGGGTTTCTACTTATAGTTCTCTGAATGGGATATGGTCGGTCTCGTTCCCGCAGCGGCCTGTTGGCTGGTCTCGTTGCACCTTCGTGCCCATTCTTGTCGTTCTCTTTCACAGCTTTGTATTTATAATTCCTGAACAGAAAACGGTCCATCTCATTCCCGCAGCAGCATGTCAGCTAGTCCAGTTCTACCCTCGGTTCTGTTCCTGTCGGTCTCTGTTGCGGCTTTCTGATTATAGATCGCTGAACTGGAAATGGTCAGTCTCGTTCCGACGACGGCATTTCAGCCAGTTTCAGGCCAGCCTCGGTACCACTCCCGTCGGCCTCTGTCACGGGTTTCTACTTATAGTTCTCTGAATGGGATACGGTCGGTCTCGTTCCCGCAGCGGCCTGTTGGCTGGTCTCGTTGCACCTTCGTGCCCATTCTTGTCGTTCTCTTTCACAGCTTTGTATTTATAATTCCTGAACAGAAAACGGTCCATCTCATTCCCGCAGCAGCATGTCAGCTAGTCCCGTTCTACCCTCGGTTCTGTTCCTGTCGGTCTCTGTTGCGGCTTTCTGATTATAGATCGCTGAACTGGAAATGGTCAGTCTCGTTCCGACGACGGCATTTCAGCCAGTTTCAGGCCAGCCTCGGTACCACTCCCGTCGGCCTCTGTCACGGGTTTCTACTTATAGTTCACTGAATGGGATATGGTCAGTCTCGTTCCCGCAGCGGCCTGTTGGCTGGTCTCGTTGCACCTTCGTGCCCATTCTTGTCGTTCTCTTTCACAGCTTTGTATTTATAATTCCTGAACAGAAAACGGTCCATCTCATTCCCGCAGCAGCATGTCAGCTAGTCCCGTTCTACCCTCGGTTCTGTTCCTGTCGGTCTCTGTTGCGGCTTTCTGATTATAGATCGCTGAACTGGAAATGGTCAGTCTCGTTCCGACGACGGCATTTCAGCCAGTTTCAGGCCAGCCTCGGTACCACTCCCGTCGGCCTCTGTCACGGGTTTCTACTTATAGTTCTCTGAATGGGATACGGTCGGTCTCGTTCCCGCAGCGGCCTGTTGGCTGGTCTCGTTGCACCTTCGTGCCCATTCTTGTCGTTCTCTTTCACAGCTTTGTATTTATAATTCCTGAACAGAAAACGGTCCATCTCATTCCCGCAGCAGCATGTCAGCTAGTCCCGTTCTACCCTCGGTTCTGTTCCTGTCGGTCTCTGTTGCGGCTTTCTGATTATAGATCGCTGAACTGGAAATGGTCAGTCTCGTTCCGACGACGGCATTTCAGCCAGTTTCAGGCCAGCCTCGGTACCACTCCCGTCGGCCTCTGTCACGGGTTTCTACTTATAGTTCTCTGAATGGGATACGGTCGGTCTCGTTCCCGCAGCGGCCTGTTGGCTGGTCTCGTTGCACCTTCGTGCCCATTCTTGTCGTTTTCTTTCACAGCTTTGTATTTATAATTCCTGAACAGAAAACGGTCCATCTCATTCCCGCAGCAGCATGTCAGCTAGTCCCGTACTACCCTCGGTTCTGTTCCTGTCGGTCTCTGTTGCGGCTTTCTGATTATAGATCGCTGAACTGGAAATGGTCAGTCTCGTTCCGACGACGGCATTTCAGCCAGTTTCAGGCCAGCCTCGGTACCACTCCCGTCGGCCTCTGTCATGGGTTTCTACTTATAGTTCTCTGAATGGGATATGGTCGGTCTCGTTCCCGCAGCGGCCTGTTGGCTGGTCTCGTTGCACCTTCGTGCCCATTCTTGTCGTTCTCTTTCACAGCTTTGTATTTATAATTCCTGAACAGAAAACGGTCCATCTCATTCCCGCAGCAGCATGTCAGCTAGTCCCGTTCCACCCTCGGTTCTGTTCCTGTCGGTCTCTGTTGCGGCTTTCTGATTATAGATCGCTGAACTGGAAATGGTCAGTCTCGTTCCGACGACGGCATTTCAGCCAGTTTCAGGCCAGCCTCGGTACCACTCCCGTCAGCCTCTGTCACGGGTTTCTACTTATAGTTCTCTGAATGGGATATGGTCGGTCTCGTTCCCGCAGCGGCCTGTTGGCTGGTCTCGTTGCACCTTCGTGCCCATTCTTGTCGTTCTCTTTCACAGCTTTGTATTTATAATTCCTGAACAGAAAACGGTCCATCTCATTCCCGCAGCAGCATGTCAGCTAGTCCCGTTCCACACTCGGTTCTGTTCCTGTCGGTCTCTGTTGCGGCTTTCTGTTTATAGATCGCTGAACTGGAAATGGTCAGTCTCGTTCCGACGACGGCATTTCAGCCAGTTTCAGGCCAGCCTCGGTACCACTCCCGTCGGCCTCTGTCACGGGTTTCTACTTATAGTTCTCTGAATGGGATACGGTCGGTCTCGTTCCCGCAGCGGCCTGTTGGCTGGTCTCGTTGCACCTTCGTGCCCATTCTTGTCGTTCTCTTTCACAGCTTTGTATTTATAATTCCTGAACAGAAAACGGTCCATCTCATTCCCGCAGCAGCATGTCATCTAGTCCCGTTCTACCCTCGGTTCTGTTCCTGTCGGTCTCTGTTGCGGCTTTCTGATTATAGATCGCTGAACTGGAAATGGTCAGTCTCGTTCCGACGACGGCATTTCAGCCAGTTTCAGGCCAGCCTCGGTACCACTCCCGTCGGCCTCTGTCACGGGTTTCTACTTATAGTTCTCTGAATGGGCTATGGTCTGTCTCGTTCCCGCAGCGGCCTGTTGGCTGGTCTCGTTGCACCTTCGTGCCCATTCTTGTCGTTCTCTTTCACAGCTTTGTATTTATAATTCCTGAACAGAAAACGGTCCATCTCATTCCCGCAGCAGCATGTCAGCTAGTCCCGTTCCACACTCGGTTCTGTTCCTGTCGGTCTCTGTTGCGGCTTTCTGATTATAGATCGCTGAACTGGAAATGGTCAGTCTCGTTCCGACGACGGCATTTCAGCCAGTTTCAGGCCAGCCTCGGTACCACTCCCGTCGGCCTCTGTCACGGGTTTCTACTTATAGTTCTCTGAATGGGATATGGTCGGTCTCGTTCCCACAGCTGCCTGTTGGCTGGTCCCGTTGCACCTTCGTGCCCATTCTTGTCGTTCTCTTTCACAGCTTTGTATTTATAATTCCTGAACAGAAAACGGACCATCTCATTCCCGCAGCAGCATGTCAGCTAGTCCCGTTCTACCCTCGGTTCTGTTCCTGTTGGTCTCTGTTGCGGCTTTCTGATTATAGATCGCTGAACTGGAAATGGTCAGTCCTGTTCCCACGACGGCATTTCAGCCAGTTTCAGGCCAGCCTCGGTACCATTCCCGTCGGCCTCTGTCACGGGTTTCTACTTATAGTTCTCTGAATGGGATACGGTCGGTCTCGTTCCCGCAGCGGCCTGTTGGCTGGTCTCGTTGCACCTTCGTGCCCATTCTTGTCGTTCTCTTTCACAGCTTTGTATTTATAATTCCCTGAACAGAAAACGGTCCATCTCATTCCCGCAGCAGCATGTCAGCTAGTCCCGTTCTACCCTCGGTTCTGTTCCTGTTGGTCTCTGTTGCGGCTTTCTGATTATATATCGCTGAACTGGAAATGGTCAGTCCTGTTCCCACGACGGCATTTCAGCCAGTTTCAGGCCAGCCTCGGTACCATTCCCGTCGGCCTCTGTCACGGGTTTCTACTTATAGTTCTCTGAATGGGATATGGTCGGTCTCGTTCTCGCAGCGGCCTGTTGGCTGGTCTCGTTGCACCTTCGTGCCCATTCTTGTCGTCTCTTTCACAGCTTTGTATTTATAATTCCTGAACAGAAAACGGTCCATCTCATTCCCGCAGCAGCATGTCAGCTAGTCCCGTTCTACCCTCGGTTCTGTTCCTGTCGGTCTCTGTTGCGGCTTTCTGATTATAGAACGCTGAACTGGAAATGGTCAGTCTCGTTCCGACGACGGCATTTCAGCCAGTTTCAGGCCAGCCTCGGTACCACTGCCGTCGGCCTCTGTCATGGGTTTCTACTTATAGTTCTCTGAATGGGATATGGTCGGTCTCGTTCCCGCAGCGGCCTGTTGGCTGCTCTCGTTGCACCTTCGTGCCCATTCTTGTCGTTCTCTTTCACAGCTTTGTATTTATAATTCCTGAACAGAAAACGGTCCATCTCATTCCCGCAGCAGCATGTCAGCTAGTCCCGTTCTACCCTCGGTTCTGTTCCTGTCGGTCTCTGTTGCGGCTTTCTGATTATAGATCGCTGAACTGGAAATGGTCAGTCTCGTTCCGACGACGGCATTTCAGCCAGTTTCAGGCCAGCCTCGGTACCACTCCCGTCGGCCTCTGTCACGGGTTTCTACTTATAGTTCTCTGAATGGGATACGGTCGGTCTCGTTCCCGCAGCGGCCTGTTGGCTGGTCTCGTTGCACCTTCGTGCCCATTCTTGTCGTTCTCTTTCACAGCTTTGTATTTATAATTCCTGAACAGAAAACGGTCCATCTCATTCCCGCAGCAGCATGTCAGCTAGTCCCGTTCTACCCTCGGTTCTGTTCCTGTCGGTCTCTGTTGCGGCTTTCTGATTATAGATCGCTGAACTGGAAATGGTCAGTCTCGTTCCGACGACGGCATTTCAGCCAGTTTCAGGCCAGCCTCGGTACCACTCCCGTCGGCCTCTGTCACGGGTTTCTACTTATAGTTCTCTGAATGGGATATGGTCGGTCTCGTTCCCGCAGCGGCCTGTTGGCTGGTCTCGTTGCACCTTCGTGCCCATTCTTGTCGTTCTCTTTCACAGCTTTGTATTTATAATTCCTGAACAGAAAACGGTCCATCTCATTCCCGCAGCAGCATGTCAGCTAGTCCCGTTCTACCCTCGGTTCTGTTCCTGTCGGTCTCTGTTGCGGCTTTCTGATTATAGAACGCTGAACTGGAAATGGTCAGTCTCGTTCCGACGACGGCATTTCAGCCAGTTTCAGGCCAGCCTCGGTACCACTCCCGTCGGCCTCTGTCACGGGTTTCTACTTATAGTTCTCTGAATGGGATACGGTCGGTCTCGTTCCCGCAGCGGCCTGTTGGCTGTTCTCGTTGCACCTTCGTGCCCATTCTTGTCGTTCTCTTTCACAGCTTTGTATTTATAATTCCTGAACAGAAAACGGTCCATCTCATTCCCGCAGCAGCATGTCAGCTAGTCCCGTTCTACCCTCGGTTCTGTTCCTGTCGGTCTCTGTTGCGGCTTTCTGATTATAGATCGCTGAACTGGAAATGGTCAGTCTCGTTCCGACGACGGCATTTCAGCCAGTTTCAGGCCAGCCTCGGTACCACTGCCGTCGGCCTCTGTCATGGGTTTCTACTTATAGTTCTCTGAATGGGATATGGTCGGTCTCGTTCCCGCAGCGGCCTGTTGGCTGGTCTCGTTGCACCTTCGTGCCCATTCTTGTCGTTCTGTTTCACAGCTTTGTATTTATAATTCCTGAACAGAAAACGGTCCATCTCATTCCCGCAGCAGCATGTCAGCTAGTCCCGTTCTACCCTCGGTTCTGTTCCTGTCGGTCTCTGTTGCGGCTTTCTGATTATAGAACGCTGAACTGGAAATGGTCAGTCTCGTTCCGACGACGGCATTTCAGCCAGTTTCAGGCCAGCCTCGGTACCACTGCCGTCGGCCTCTGTCATGGGTTTCTACTTATAGTTCTCTGAATGGGATATGGTCGGTCTCGTTCCCGCAGCGGCCTGTTGGCTGGTCTCGTTGCACCTTCGTGCCCATTCTTGTCGTTCTCTTTCACAGCTTTGTATTTATAATTCCTGAACAGAAAACGGTCCATCTCATTCCCGCAGCAGCATGTCAGCTAGTCCCGTTCTACCCTCGGTTCTGTTCCTGTCGGTCTCTGTTGCGGCTTTCTGATTATAGAACGCTGAACTGGAAATGGTCAGTCTCGTTCCGACGACGGCATTTCAGCCAGTTTCAGGCCAGCCTCGGTACCACTGCCGTCGGCCTCTGTCATGGGTTTCTACTTATAGTTCTCTGAATGGGATATGGTCGGTCTCGTTCCCGCAGCGGCCTGTTGGCTGTTCTCGTTGCACCTTCGTGCCCATTCTTGTCGTTCTCTTTCACAGCTTTGTATTTATAATTCCTGAACAGAAAACGGTCCATCTCATTCCCGCAGCAGCATGTCAGCTAGTCCCGTTCTACCCTCGGTTCTGTTCCTGTCGGTCTCTGTTGCGGCTTTCTGATTATAGATCGCTGAACTGGAAATGGTCAGTCTCGTTCCGACGACGGCATTTCAGCCAGTTTCAGGCCAGCCTCGGTACCACTGCCGTCGGCCTCTGTCATGGTTTTCTACTTATAGTTCTCTGAATGGGATATGGTCGGTCTCGTTCAAGCAGCGGCCTGTTGGCTGGTCTCGTTGCACCTTCGTGCCCATTCTTGTCGTTCTCTTTCACAGCTTTGTATTTATAATTCCTGAACAGAAAACGGTCCATCTCATTCCCGCAGCAGCATGTCAGCTAGTCCCGTTCTACCCTCGGTTCTGTTCCTGTCGGTCTCTGTTGCGGCTTTCTGATTATAGAACGCTGAACTGGAAATGGTCAGTCTCGTTCCGACGACGGCATTTCAGCCAGTTTCAGGCCAGCCTCGGTACCACTGCCGTCGGCCTCTGTCATGGGTTTCTACTTATAGTTCTCTGAATGGGATATGGTCGGTCTCGTTCCCGCAGCGGCCTGTTGGCTGGTCTCGTTGCACCTTCGTGCCCATTCTTGTCGCTCTCTTTCACAGCTTTGTATTTATAATTCCTGAACAGAAAACGGTCCATCTCATTCCCGCAGCAGCATGTCAGCTAGTCCCGTTCTACCCTCGGTTCTGTTCCTGTCGGTCTCTGTTGCGGCTTTCTGATTATAGAACGCTGAACTGGAAATGGTCAGTCTCGTTCCGACGACGGCATTTCAGCCAGTTTCAGGCCAGCCTCGGTACCACTGCCGTCGGCCTCTGTCATGGGTTTCTACTTATAGTTCTCTGAATGGGATATGGTCGGTCTCGTTCCCGCAGCGGCCTGTTGGCTGGTCTCGTTGCACCTTCGTGCCCATTCTTGTCGCTCTCTTTCACAGCTTTGTATTTATAATTCCTGAACAGAAAACGGTCCATCTCATTCCCGCAGCAGCATGTCAGCTAGTCCCGTTCTACCCTCGGTTCTGTTCCTGTCGGTCTCTGTTGCGGCTTTCTGATTATAGAACGCTGAACTGGAAATGGTCAGTCTCGTTCCGACGACGGCATTTCAGCCAGTTTCAGGCCAGCCTCGGTACCACTGCCGTCGGCCTCTGTCATGGGTTTCTACTTATAGTTCTCTGAATGGGATATGGTCGGTCTCGTTCCCGCAGCGGCCTGTTGGCTGGTCTCGTTGCACCTTCGTGCCCATTCTTGTCGTTCTCTTTCACAGCTTTGTATTTATAATTCCTGAACAGAAAACGGTCCATCTCATTCCCGCAGCAGCATGTCAGCTAGTCCCGTTCTACCCTCGGTTCTGTTCCTGTCGGTCTCTGTTGCGGCTTTCTGATTATAGAACGCTGAACTGGAAATGGTCAGTCTCGTTCCGACGACGGCATTTCAGCCAGTTTCAGGCCAGCCTCGGTACCACTGCCGTCGGCCTCTGTCATGGGTTTCTACTTATAGTTCTCTGAATGGGATATGGTCGGTCTCGTTCCTGCAGCGGCCTGTTGGCTGTTCTCGTTGCACCTTCGTGCCCATTCTTGTCGTTCTCTTTCACAGCTTTGTATTTATAATTCCTGAACAGAAAACGGTCCATCTCATTCCCGCAGCAGCATGTCAGCTAGTCCCGTTCTACCCTCGGTTCTGTTCCTGTCGGTCTCTGTTGCGGCTTTCTGATTATAGATCGCTGAACTGGAAATGGTCAGTCTCGTTCCGACGACGGCATTTCAGCCAGTTTCAGGCCAGCCTCGGTACCACTCCCGTCGGCCTCTGTCACGGGTTTCTACTTATAGTTCTCTGAATGGGATACGGTCGGTCTCGTTCCCGCAGCGGCCTGTTGGCTGGTCTCGTTGCACCTTCGTGCCCATTCTTGTCGTTCTCTTTCACAGCTTTGTATTTATAATTCCTGAACAGAAAACGGTCCATCTCATTCCCGCAGCAGCATGTCAGCTAGTCCCGTTCTACCCTCGGTTCTGTTCCTGTCGGTCTCTGTTGCGGCTTTCTGATTATAGATCGCTGAACTGGAAATGGTCAGTCTCGTTCCGACGACGGCATTTCAGCCAGTTTCAGGCCAGCCTCGGTACCACTCCCGTCGGCCTCTGTCACGGGTTTCTACTTATAGTTCTCTGAATGGGATATGGTCGGTCTCGTTCCCGCAGCGGCCTGTTGGCTGGTCTCGTTGCACCTTCGTGCCCATTCTTGTCGTTCTCTTTCACAGCTTTGTATTTATAATTCCTGAACAGAAAACGGTCCATCTCATTCCCGCAGCAGCATGTCAGCTAGTCCCGTTCTACCCTCGGTTCTGTTCCTGTTGGTCTCTGTTGCGGCTTTCTGATTATAGATCGCTGAACTGGAAATGGTCAGTCCTGTTCCCACGACGGCATTTCAGCCAGTTTCAGGCCAGCCTCGGTACCATTCCCGTCGGCCTCTGTCACGGGTTTCTACTTATAGTTCTCTGAATGGGATACGGTCGGTCTCGTTCCCGCAGCGGCCTGTTGGCTGGTCTCGTTGCACCTTCGTGCCCATTCTTGTCGTTCTCTTTCACAGCTTTGTATTTATAATATCCTGAACAGGAAACGGTACATCTCATTCCCGCAACGGCATGTCGGCTAGTCTCGTTCCACCCTCGGTCCCATTCCCATCTGGCTCAGTCTCGCTCGACAGGACTCGTCCTTCGTCGCGTGGCCACCCATCGTAGTTCCACCGCCAACTGCTCATAGTTAGTTAAGTACAGAGTCATTCGTTTCGTTCGCTGCGCACGCCCATTCTAGATCTGTTTCAAGCCTTTTTTGTGCTCTGAACTTCTGGTTCCTTTCGTATTCTACTCAGCGTCCATGAACGGTAATTAAAATGTTTCTTATAATTACGTAAATTACATAAATTTATGTGCTATGTAATGCATACAAATTTCAGGTAACAAAACGGCGTATCAATTACTTCACGATTTCGGTAACAGCAGAAGAAATACTTATAAAAAAGCCTGATTTTTTATGTCACATGCAAAGGAACGTTTTTTGATTCAAGGTAAAAGAGCATGTTCAAAGTTATGGAAGGCAGACCGACTTACAACCGAATGAAGCCCGCGTTCCATAATCGAGTGTCTGGCGTTACATTTTGTGCTGAGAATATGATAACTTCTCCAATATTATTTCAGTGATGCAGGGTGGCTCTTGATAAATCGGCCCAGAGTACTAGACTGCTCATTGTCGTCCACCAATCTTCATCCGTCGTTTTGAAGTTGTTGTTTGCATTTGCTTATTTGTTATTTCTTCACTGCTTAATTATTACATGTTGGTCTATTCTGCTCGTAGCAGTCAACAAATTCTGCGTAACTGGCGAGCAGTCTATACTCGGAGCCGGTTTTTCGTGCATCATCTTATATTATCTCATTGCGATCAGCCACATAACGCTACAGTTGGCTAAACGAGAGGTTTTGCAGAATCACGAAAATTGCAAGTGTGTGAGAATCCTGTTATGAATAAAAACTCTGTACTCCAGGGCGGAGGCAAGTGCCCCGCCTTCCATCTTCATTCATTTATGCTACTAATTTTCAATTTGTCATAAGAACCGTATGCCAAGTACAAATGAACGGTGAACGAGTAAAAATGAACGGTTCCCAAAAAAGAGCGATCACCAGTGAACTAGCTCCCAAGGATGAGTGCGTTTGCCCACCTCTTGACTTGGCGAACTTGAACGGTCTGTGCGGTGCAAGTCCTCAACACTGCCGATCAACTGAAACAAATTCCAAATCCGCTCCACATCACCTGGACTCCGATGCACGCATCGAACATCTTCCCTGGCTGACTAGCCTTGCCGGCCATTGTGATCGAGCGGTTCTAGGCGCTTCAGTCAGAAACCGCGTTGCTGCTACGGTCGCAGGTTCGAATCCTGCCTCGGGCATGGATGTGTGTGATGTCCTTAGGTTAGTTAGGTTTAAGTACTTCTAAGTCTGGGGACTGATGACCTCAGATGTTAAGTCCCACAGTGCTCAGAGCCTTTTTTTTTTTTTTTTTTTTTTTTTTGCAAGCCTTCTGCACGTAACGTGCATGACCCTTCATCATGTCCTTCGTGGCATGATGGATGTTCACACTGTTGTCTCGAAGGCATCCCTACTCTGGTGTTTCACTTCCCATTGAAATGCTGCAATCAATTCGAATGCGGAGTTCTGATTGCAGTTGGAGCTCATGGGTACGTTCACAAACAACGAGAGGGATGACCTTGCGGTCGGTACATGAACGGCCGCAGCACAACTGCACAAAGTGTCAGGGTGATGCAAAACTCTTGTTGATGTGTGTACGTACTGTTTGTTTAAACGATACAGTAGAATTGGGTAGCAAATCGCACACAATTTTCATTTCGTTTGGAGTTCGTTTCGGGACATCTTATCCAGGATCAGAGAATCTGAAACACACAAATGCAATGTGATTGGTAATCACTGAGTACAAAGTAAATTTTCGTTGAAGAAATCTAACCAACTGCCTCTGCAATGACTTTTTGAAACTATGAAGAGACATTATGGACACTCTGTGTTCTAGAGTGCCAGGTGGTTCACAATGCTATATGCCCGGGGCCTGATTTAGAGACGGTACAGATGCTAACTCCCACGCCCAGCATTTACCATACCGTCCTGTACCTCTCCCACCAACAACTCTTGAGTGTTTTCGACTTTCGATTGTTTTAGTCTCCACATATTTCAGTTGCACTGCAAAATCTTTTAGCCTAAGCAGCATCTTCCTTATTTTTGTTCAACAGTTCATTTACTATTTTCTGTAGTACTTAGCATCTTCACAGCGCTCACCGTATTAAGGAGATTACATGAAAATGTAATTGTGGTGTCACCGCCAGACGCCACACTTTCTAGGTGGTAGCATTTAAATCGGCCTCGGTCCGTTAGTATACGTCGGACCCGCGTGTCGCCACTATCAGTGATTGCAGACCGAGCGCCGCCACACGGCAGGTCTAGAGAGGCTTCCTAGCACTCGCCCCAGTTGTACAACCGACTTTGCTAGCGATGGTTCACTGACAAAATACGCTCTCATTTGCCGAGACGATAGTTAGCATAGCCTTCAGCTACGTCATTTGCTACGACCTAGCAAAGGGCCATTACCAGTTACCATTGATACTGTGCATAATTTACCGTCAAGAGCGACGTTCACCATTAATGGATTAAAGTTAAGTGTTCCACCAGCTACGTCCGTTTTTTCTAAATTCTAAATTTCCTTGTCCTGTTCCAGACTTCACGCCAGCCTGCGTGAGCTAAAACGCGTGCCTTTCTGCTTCCTCTAGTAACACGGTGTTGGCTCTCCTGCCAACCACGACAGTAATAGTAGGTAAGACACGCAATGATAACAACTGACAATGTAAACTTCTACAAAAATCAGTACGAAACATCAACAAAAATGCAGTTACGAAAAAAAAGAAGGAAGATTAGGGTTTAGCATCCCGTCGACGTCGAGGTCACTAGAGATGGAGCACGAATTTCTTCAAGGGTGGGGAAAGAAATCGGCCGTGCCCTTTCAAAGGGTATTTGATATTCGCCTGGAGCGATTTAGGGAAATCACACGAAACCTAAATCAGGACGGCTGCAACGGATCTAAAAATGTTCAAATGTGTGTGAAATCTTATGGGACTTAACTGCTAAGGTCATCAGTCCCTAAGGTTATACACTACTTAACCTAAATTATCCTAAGGACGAACACACAAACCCATGCCCGAGGGAGGACTCGAACCTCCGCCGGGACCAGCTGCACAGTCCATGCAACGGATCTGAGTCATACAGTTACGACTAGCAACATCAACAACAGCCCTTCAACTGAAGTTGCGAGGGTCCAATCGCTATGCTAGCAACAGTACTGCAGTCTTGCCGTCCTTCCTTTCTTTTTTTAGTCGATTTGAGACCAAGCTAACTGAGAATACAAACACCGATTTAGGTGCCCTGTGTCCTCCCGGCGTTTTAGTCCTACCTCTAATTTTGTTTTGCTTTGTTCTTTAAAATCGACAGTTTTGATTTGACCAATGAAAATGTTTTGACGTGGTAATGGCATGAAAAAGACAGTGAAAGAGGTAAGAAAATTAATAAACATACAAATTAGTAATTCACATAAAACTAGTATCTCGATTTCATTCAGGAGAAATATTAATGATCCTTATCCATTGATAGTATTCCTGCTGTATGTACGTTGTGGTTGTGACCGGGTGTTCCTTAGAAGCCGACTCTTATATGGACAGGATCCTCGTTCGGCCGGCTACTACAGTTTTCCTTCCAGGTCCTGACGGACTGTTTTGCTGATGTTCGGCTCTGTTTTATTTCTGTTGTTGAATAGTTTGTTTGCCGACGTAGTTGTTGCCACTAATTACCTTTTCAGATTGTGTGTAACGCTATGATTGATAAATTATTCATATTTTGGTGTCTTTTTCTACTTTATTTTCGTTTTGGTCCCGTGTATAATGTAAACACACATAAGAGGCTGATGGAGGAGGGGGGAGGAGAGGATGGGTGGGGGGAGAGGGGAACATGCTCAGTGGCAAGGAGCAGTTTACTATTTGATGCTTCAGCCAATAGCGCCACTCTGTTGCGTCTGTCTGTAGCGCGCACCTTGAGGTGCACGTAGAACATTTTGGCGTTGATTTTCAAGTTACGAGGAGCGTTCAACAAGACACGCAACACACTTTTTCCGGAAAGCAGGTTGATTTTATTCGGGATAGCAATAAACCATACTGTTCTCTACTTTTCTGGCTACAAAATCGGCTTTGCAGCAGACCCAACTCGCTTTATTTGTTCATGAGACCCAGAAAATATTAGATACAGGCTCCCAGGTAGATTCTATTTTTCTTGACTTCCGGAAGGCGTTCGATACAGTTCCGCACTGTCGCCTGATAAACAAAGTAAGAGCCTACAGAATAGCAGACCAGCTGTGTGACTGGATTGAAGAGTTTTTAGCAAACAGAACACAGCATGTTGTTATCAATGGAGAGACGTCTACAGACGTTAAAGTAACTTCTGGCGTTCCACAGGGGAGTGTTATGGGACCATTGCTTTTCACAATATATATAAATGACCTAGTCGATAGTGTCGGAAGTTCCATGCGGCTTTTCGCGGATGATGCTGTAGTATACAGAGAAGTTGCAGCATTAGAAAATTGTAGCGAAATGCAGGAAGATCTGCAGCGGATAGGCGCTTGGTGCAGGGAGTAGCAACTGACCCTTAACATAGACAAATGTAATGTATTGCGAATACATAGAAAGAAGGATCCTTTATTGTATGATTATATGATAGCGGAACAAACACTGGTAGCAGTTACTTCTGTAAAATATCTGGGAGTATGCGTGCGGAACGATTTGAAGTGGAATGATCATATAAAATTAATTGTTGGTAAGGCGGGTATCAGGTTGAGATTCATTGGGAGAGTCCTTAGAAAATGTAGTCCATCAACAAAGGAGGTGGCTTACAAAACACTCGTTCGACCTATACTTGAGTATTGCTCATCAGTGTGGGATCCGTACCAGATCGGGTTGACGGAGGAGATAGAGAAGATCCAAAGAAGAGCGGCGCGTTTTGTCACAGGGTTATTTGGTAACCGTGATAGCATTACGGAGATGTTTAACAAACTCAAGTGGCAGACTCTGCAAGAGAGGCGCTCTGCATCGCGGTGTAGGTTCCTCGCCAGGTTTCGAGAGGGTGCGTTTCTAGATGAGGTATCGAATATATTGCTTCCCCCTACTTATACCTCCCGAGCAGATCACGAATGTAAAATTAGAGAGATTAGAGCGCGCACGGAGGCTTTCAGACAGTCGTTCTTCCCGCGAACCATACGCGACTGGAACAGGAAAGGGAGGTAATGACAGTGGCACGTAAAATGCCCTCCGCCACACACCGTTGGGTGGCTTGCGGAGTATATATGTAGATGTAGATGTAGATGTAGGTAACACCGGTTCCCGTCACATTACAGAAGTCAAGCGCTGTCTGTCTTGTGTAGCACTTGGGTAGATGACCGTCAGGTTCTGCCAAGTGCTGTTCACAAGCCGAGTGCAATAAGCCCTTTTGAGGCCAATTGAGGAGCTACTTGACTAAGAAGTGACGGTTACGTAAACCGACAACCGCCGGGAGAGAGGTGTGCTTGCAACATGGCACTCACATCTGCATCAAGTGACCCCTATCGCTGAGGATGACACGGTCGGACGGTACCGTTGGGCCTTCCGTGAACTTTTCGGATGGAGTTTAGTTTAATCTGGTTACAAAATCCTATTTCTCAACAAAATCTCCGTTTGATACAAGGACCTTACGCCACCTTACTGGTATGGCATGCTACCAATCTACGTCGCAGTCAACGTCTTGTTGCATCAGTAATCTTCCCGTCATCGACGTACAGCCTTCGTTGGGCCAAATAGATGGAAGTTGAAAGGAGCGAGATCCGGGCTGTTGGAAGGTTAGGGAAGAACTTTAAAATAATGTTTTGTGAACTCCTCTCAGATGCGCAGTCTTGTGTGAGGCCTTGCGTTGGTATGGAGAAAGAAAAATTCGTTTGCACTTTTGTCGCAACGAGCGCACTGACGACTTTTCTTCAATTGATCTTTGCACGATGAATGAGGACACCAGACACCACAAACCCTTCAGAGACGCAGAAGACCGCCGCCACGATTTTACCGTCCTAGAATACGGCTTTGAACATTTTCTTCTAAAGAGAATTGGTGTGGCATCACTCCATGGATTGCGGTTTCGTTTCCGGTTCGAAGTGGTGAACCCATCTTTCATCGCCTGTGACGATCTTCGACAAAGAAATGTCACGATCAGCCCCGTAACGTGCAAGCAATGTCGTACAGATGGTCCTCCGGCGCTCTTTATGGTCTTGTGTTAGAAGGCGAGGAACCCACCGGGCAGACACCTTTGAGTACCACAGCTGCTGAACAAGTGTGTCCGCACTACCAACAGGCACGTCCAGGAGTGCAGTGATGCAGCGAGGTGTGTGGTTGGGATATGCCGATCACCTCGATTGACGTACTTTCCCAACTGCAGGAGTGACCCTGGTGGCACGAGGGAGATCGGACTGGTTTGTGCGGCCTCGTTGCGATGATGATAGACGCGTCACCCAGTGACTCACAGTGCTTTTGTTTACTGCCAGGTTTCCGTAGACATCTTTCAAGCAACTGTGAATATTTACGGTGCTCTGGTTTGCTGCCAAAGGAAACTCAATGACAGCTTTGTGCTTGGAGCGCACCTCCATGCCACCTACCGCAACATCATGAAACTTTAGGGGCTGAAGCGGTAATATTCCACGATGTCCACGATGGATTACGCATTTCTTCAACCGAAACTGGCTGAAAAGAATGTGTGGCGTTGCTTGCTGAACGCTCCTCGTAGTTGAGGTATGGTGAGGGTACTAGCCACTGTAGTGTTCAGCAGGTGTGTCATAAAGCTAAAACGACAAATATTGAGTTAAGAAGCGACAGAGATACTTTTTCGAGCGTAAGATTGTTTCTAGGGAGAGTCAGAAGCAGAAACTGTAGCTCGTTGTGGCACTAACGCAGTGTTGTCCGTTATGAGTGTAGGTAACGCGGCAGGAGGATATGGCGTGGGACAGAGGCAGAGAGAACACTGGCGGTGCCACAAAGTGTTCACCGTCCCTCTCTGTGGAGAAGGTATCACACAGTCGCCTTCTTAGTTGCACAGTACTATGGACTGTAACGGGTGTAAGACTATCTGCAGTGATTCGTAATTGTGCAGATGTTGCGTAGGTGGGGGCAAAGGTGAGCGAGAAAGATCCGAATCTAGTGTTTTCCGTACTTTTGAGTGTTCGTGGCAGCCCTGCATCTTTAGTTGAGAGCTATTATGGTGGAAGAGTCATGTGTATTGTGCTAGGGTTTTACTCTTTGAAGCTTTCGAGATACGAGGTGATTTACTTTCTTGAAAGTTTCTATGTGAGTCTTTATAACTGATGGCTATGTGTCTGGTACAACACAATCCTACAGAATTACCAATACCTTGTATGTAAGCATACAACGTAACTCATGCTTTAAGCTTAGTTGTTAGTTTATGAAGCCATATATGGCAGCTGGTGCCAGAAGTTCAGAAATGAGCTCAACGGGGCAAAGATGTCGACAAGTGTACCTCTGCCCCAAAAACGTTTGACTTTTCTTTCTTCACTTTCAGTACTGAACATATTTAACGGACCTTAATTTATAGTTCACTGTTACACACCGACTAACTCGGTATCAACAAGACATCAACTTCTTGTTGCCGAAACAATAAGAGAATAACGTCCTAGACTCCGACGCCGTTGTCTTCCAAAACATTAGAGGAGACTAACAGGCTAGTCGAAAATGGAGCATTCTCTAGAAATGCAGCTAAAAGGCTTCGACATAATGAAAGGGGAAAGACTTAAAGCAGGCTATGGAGCGGCATCATTGGGAGAGTTTCGAGGCAGTATTTTCTGAGACAGAGGAAATTGAATTGGCGGAGCACTGAATGAATCTGGATCCTATGTTCTATGGTCTTATGATTAAACATTTCCGACATTTAGCCTTGTGGAAACTAATGGCGCAAACCACTCTTTTAATATGGAAGCCCAAGTGGCAGGGGAAGACTGAGCTCGCTTATTAATCGTTCGTCATGATTTAAATATGACGCAACCGGAGAAAATCAGTATCGGGAGGATAATGGGGTCCAATAAGGCACAAAAGGGCCTTTTTTCAGCATCTTGGAAACTTTGCAATCTAAATATAGTTTTTCTCTCCATCGAGTAAATAATCAAGACTCAACTGGGGGAACAGCAGGAAAACGTGGCAATAAAAGGAGAAATAATTATAATACAGTGTGTTTCGTTGTGTTAAAATGTTTCTTACTTAAATCAGTGGTAGGTTAGTGTCATTTTTTGATGTTTAATACGATAATGACAATGGAGACAACGATTATGATGATGATGATTGTGACGATGGTGATTTTGATACAGTAAAACGTTACGCAAGGTGATCACATCAGACCGTACAAAAATTTAGTAGGACATAGAGGATGCTCCACTGAATAATTTGAAATAGGGAACCTGTGGTCATAGAAGCCTTCTTAAGGAGATAATAGGAATAAAACCACAGTACTGTGTACTTTTTTATTTACACTAGTTACGGTTAACTGCAAATATCATCATTGACACAATGAATGTACTATTTGTAATGCATCTTGCAAAATGTGCTGGAACTGACGGCCATCAACCTCAATGCTACCACGACAACGGTGAACAAGATTCTGTCGCACCCTGACAAATATCCTTTGTGTGTTTCGAATCACATCACAGGCAGCTACAATTCTGGCAACTAATTCCACCTCGGTATTCATTGGGGTCTCATACATAACTGACTCTAGATATCCCCATAGGAAATAATCAAGGAGATTTAAGTGGCCGCCGGCCGGTGTGGCCATGCGGTTCTAGGCGCTTCAGTCTGGAACCGCATGACCGCTACGGTCGCAGGTTAGAATCCTGCCTCGGGCATGGATGTGTGTGATGTCCTTAGGTTAGTTAGGTTTAAGTAGTTCTAAGTTCTAGGGGACTGATGACTACAGATGTTAAGTACCATAGTGCTCAGAGCCATTTGAGCCATTTAAGAGGCTCCGGAACGCCCTATACTTGCAATGTTAAAATAACGCTTATAAATTACATCTTTCCTCACAAAGTATTTGAGGTAGGAAGTTGAACTTTTTACAGATTATTTATTGGAACATGGGCTACAACTTAGCACGGGGATTTTACAAAATTTTAGTTCAGTTATTAAAGATGATTTTTTTCAATTGTAATGAAAATTCACAACATTTTTTTGCAATTTTTTATTTATATATTCAAAAATATACAGTTTTTTGGAAAAAGGCTGTGTTAAATTATGCAGAAGGTACTATGTAATATTTACTGAAAGTTTGAAACAAATATGTTTGGAAAATCCTTAGAAAACATGTAATTAGTATGAGAAAATAAAAGTTTTGGAAATCGAGCGACAAAGATTGGATTAACTTTTTAGTGCATTCCAGGTCCATAGGATGGATTATCTTCATCCTCTGCAAACTCCTCCACCAGCTTCCTCTTGTTCCTCCTCCTGTTTACTCTTGCTTGTATTTCTAGACTCTTTACAGCCCTGTCTGCAGCCCGAAGGCGTTCCTTGTCTAAAGCAAGCATCGCTCGTACCATGTTAGAACCTATCTTCATTCCCATAATAACACATACCTTTGGCTTTCCAACATTTCTCCTTTTCTTAAAAGCCTTCAGAGGATTTCTAATAACTTTACTTTTACTCATTATTATACTTCAACAAAACAGAGACTCAAGAAACAGAATTAATTACGAATATTTTCGAGATAACGACAGAGTAAATAGACATGAAACAATCGACAATCACACCAGCGATATATATTGAACCATCACAGTTTAGCCACAACACATACTTTATCTCACATCACTAAAATGTACCTGATGAACAAGGACGCTAATAATAACACCATTTGACAGCAGTTTAACAGCGCCACAGTGGGTCACGCCCATGTAGAACACATTTTTAAAAAATTTAAAAATAGTTGTAGTCTTCGGAATTGAATAAATTATATATCTATTAAAAGGTAATAGTCTGCAGATTCAGAAAACGCAAAAAAGTAAAAATTGAACTTTTCGTGATTTTGAGCCTTTCCGGAGCCCCTTAAGTGACCGGCCGGAGTGGCTGAGCGGTTCTAGGCGCTACAGTCAGGAACCGCACGACCGCTGCGGCCGCAGGTTCGAATCCTGCCTCGGGCATGGATGTGTGTGATGTCCTTAGTTAGGTTTAAGTAGTTCTAAGTTCTAGGGAACTGATGACCTCAGAAGTTAAGTCCCATAGTGCTCAGAGCCATTTGAGATTTAAGTTAGGTGACCTCGCAGGCCGTGGAACAGGACGTCCGCTTCCAATCTAGCGACCAGAAAATACCTCCTAGTAATCAGGGTCGTCCTTCTCGCTTCCTTGTAGGAAATGAAGAATGTAAATGTAAATAATCAGCACAGTACGTGTGAACTTGTACGCATGTGAGTTGTAAGTAAGCTGGGAAACAGTAGTACTGGACGAAGCGGTAGACAAGTTTACTTCCACATCTCCCTAAGCAGGCTTCTCCGACCCCAGGTTCCCTACCTCAAACTGTTCAGTGGTGCCTTCTCTATGTGCTGTTATATTTTTGCACGCCCTTACGGAAACACCCTGTACAAGTTAATAATGGCAGTACCTGACAAGTACTGTAATTCTCCTTTAGGATGTTAGAGCTATAATAATTCCTTTTTGTGTGCAAATTCACCCCCATAACACTTGGGGGTTACCCCAGGCCTGGTGTAAAGATCCAATTTCTTCGTTCGTAACATTTTGTTAAATGAAAGTTTAATACATGATACAAGCAATCTTGAACTTATGACATCGTGTACAGTATGGTAGTAGGTGGATTGTGTAGAATTTTCATTGTCATGTGCCAGAAAAGCAGAAGGGAAAAAAATTGAAAAGTGTTAAGTACGCATATTTGCCCCCGCCTACCCTACGGTAAACTCCCTTCTCTTTCACATTCTGGCGTACGACGTAGAGTTGAGCCACCTGAGCGCGAGGCTGCCTCGGCGCTTATCCCATTCGGCGGTGGGCGCCCAGCGTGTCGGGCCGGCGGCAGCTGATCCGCGGTCTCGGGCCTGGGTCACGCGCCCCGGCCGCGCCTTAATGAGCAACGCCACAATGGCCGGCCTGCACAATGGGCGCGCTCAATGGCGACACGTGTCCGGAAAGCGAGCCGCCGCCGCCGCCACCGCAGGACCTTCGCACTCCCATTGTCACCCCCTGACTGGCCTCTCGAGTGGCCGGCAGTCACGCCTCTGAGGCGGTGCCGCTCTGTCGAAAATCCACAAATGAAATGTTCACAACAGCCGCTTTGTGGCTGCCGTGGACCTTCGCTTCTTGTTACGCTCCTCGGACACGAGTTACCACCTGTACGGCTGCTTGTTACCGTCCCTCGACACTCCTTGTGCGTGCTTGTCGCTGTTGCTGCCGTTGCTCGTGAATTACACGCACAATTCAGTTGGAGTACTGGCGCGCAGGTCGCCATGGAATCCGAACACTGGGCAACAAGTGGGTGAGAGGCAATGGAACTCGCCGCACGTGTTCCACATCGATATCAGCGTTTGTCTCTGGCAACGCAGCTCTCCGCCCTGATGCACTGGTGCCACGTAAGGGCGTGACCAGGACAGCGCGCTGCCCACACATTCCTAACACGTCGCTGTGCCATACTCCACACCGGGGTGTGTGTCGTCGCTCAACGCCAGCACGTTATCCTGGACGACACTTAGTAAATACGTGGTTTCGAGGGAACGAGTTGCAACATAGACTGCTTGAAAAAAGAAGTGGAACAGCCTGAAGCTCTAAAAGGGTATACGACGTTAGCTACAAGAATGGAAAGAACGCTGCTAAACTCACACAGTGGCTACCTAGTGCTACTTGTTTGCGCTGTTGATGGTTCATCCACATGGAAAGCACTTTGAGTGCATTGATTATATGTCAAATGTAGTTCAGTAATAATTCTCCAAACCCCTACGAAAAATAGCTATAGTGTTATGGCTATATGATCTGTCCTCTGGGTGATTTCACGACACATGTCCTCTTATTAAGATATCCACTAAAGAAGAAAATAAAAACAAGAGAATCAGTTAAGACGGTTCTCAAGTAATCTCTTAATCAGGAAATTTACAACGAACTTGCCGGTATTAGCTCTCCTATCAGTTGCGTTACTCCGGCCTTGATGTTGAAAGGTGGCTACACTGAGCCACAGCGCCAAAAATCGCGCCAGAGAGAGTATTGTTTCGCCGCCTCCACTGGCAGTGCGTGTTGAGAGGTAGCGGCAGGCAGTGCTTTATGAGACGTAGTGGCAGGCAGTTCTTGCCGAGCAGTTGTGGTGGACACTGCTTGTAGCGGAAGTTGAGATGAGATGTGATAGTGCAGAGTGTTGTTCCATGTTTTATGCAGTGGTTTGATGGGAGAGATAGCAGATGTTGATCCAATGGAGATATTGTAATGATCTGAGTGCTTTTCGTCAATATAAATTAAGGTAACTAACTACTGTTCTTTATTTTCTTATTATTTGTGTGTCCTGAATAATGCTTCATTACAGGTTCAGTCAACAAAGCATCTGGCTTGTGTTCTTGTATTAGAGTGTAATTCTGCTTTCCTTACGCAATTATAGTATTTCTAATTTCCTTTTATCACGTCAGTATAATTGCTATTTAAAATTTCTTGTCTTGTTGAAAAAGAACCGTGCCAGATGTGTACGTTGAGTCATACTACCACACACAGAACAGCTACACTTGAGTTTGTTGTTTCGTAGGTACAAATTCTTTCATACATGTGACTTTACATAATAGTTTACAGAAATATCATGTGGTTAAACAATTCAATCGATAACGTCAGCAATGACGAATATGAGCAGGTAAGAGTCTTATAACTTTTCACAAACAGTAATACACAAAAAATCAGTTAATACAATATTCACAACAAGTAGTTCACAGTTCCAGCAGTAGCACCCAGCACTGTTGAATAGGTGCTGACAGCAACAAGTGACATCATCTCAGTAGAAGCAGTTCATCAGTGGCACCCAGCATTGTGGAGTAGGTTCAGACTCCAACAGGTGACATTTCAGTAGAAGCAGTCCACCAGTGGCACCCAGCATTGTGGAGCAGGTTCAGACTCCAACAGGTGACATCTCAGTAGAAGCAGTCCACCAGTGGCACCCAGCATTGTGGAGTAGGTTCAGACTCCAACAGATGACATCTCAGTAGAAGCAGTCCACCAGTGGCACCCAGCATTGTGGAGTAGGTTCAGACTTCAACAGGTGACATCTCAGTAGAAGCAGTCCATCAGTGGCACCCAGCATTGTGGAGTAGGTTCAGACTCCAACAGGTGACATCTCAGTAGAAGCAGTCCACCAGTGGCACCCAGCATTGTGGAGTAGGTTCAGACTCCAACAGGTGACATTATTTCAATAGATGCAGTCCATCAGTGGCACCCCACATTGTGGAACAGGTGCAAACAGCAACAGGTGACATCATCTCAGTAGAATCAGTCCATCAGTGGCACCCAGCATTGTGGAACAGGTGCAGACTCCAACAGGTGACATCATTTCAGTAGAAGCAGTTCATCAGTGGCACCCAGCATTGTGGAGTAGGTGCAGACTCCAACAGGTGACATCATTTCAGTAGAAGCAGTTCATCAGTGGCACCCAGCATTGTGGAGTAGGTGCAGACTCCAACAGGTGACATCATTTCAGTAGAAGCAGTCCATCAATGGCACCCAGCAATGTTGAGTAGGTGCAGACACCGACAAATGACATTAAACAACTATCACTGATCATACTGTTCCTCAGCACAAATTAAACATGTCCTAGTGGCACCAATCATGTAGAAACAGTACAAGTAACAGTCCATAATTTCATCATTACTCAGACAGTTCAAGCATGAACAATAGTTTGAATGCACATACAAATGCTTTTACAATGTTCTTACACTAAACATACAAATCATAACAAACACACAAATGATATCAGATAATTGTCATATTACTATTACAAGTACACAAACATCAGTAAACCTATAATATTTATGGGTGTCAGTGCAAGCCACTACAAACAAATAAAATAATATTTAGGAGTTAGGTGGGTAGGATTAGGAAAGGAAAACACACAAAACACACTCACTCATCTTTCATCCACATTAAGTACTACTGTGTAATTGTATAGTGTTAACTGTCTGAATCCACTTCTATCAAATTTCATGTTCATCATGTGTATCAAGTAGTAGTGACAGCAATGTATAACAGTCAATAATTGTTAAGTCAACGTCATAGTCATCATGTCAAGACCAATGTTTGCCAAGCCAGATCAAAATGTATGGTTGCTGAACAACTGTCAGTGTGCCAAGATATGCAATGCTTCCTCTCTCCAAAAAAAAAAGTACATACTGCTTAGTGATTTAACAAAGTGTGTGTAGACAATCTTCCTTCCATTTTAGTATTCTAGTCTGCTATCTTCATCCTCCTTGTTCCATATAGACCAACAACAAAAAAAATATGCACCTCACTTATTTTACCTCTTATACCCATACTCCAATCAACTTCATACAATCTCAATACCTCCATAATACCTCTTCAATACGTCGACATATAAACCTTAGCACCAATATCATTTCACTTCCATAACAACTCTTTCCTCAAGTCAGTTTCGTCGAATAAGTACAGATACAATCCTAATGCAAACCTCCTCATCCCATACAATCCGAAGACACACTGTCAACACACAACCTCTGTGTAATCCATCTGACCAAAATCTTCTACTCATTATGAATTATAAACAAAGAATGCATACATGACCTCTAACAGACTTAGTTCGAATAACTCTCAGTAATTAAGTACGATTACGGAGTATGAATGATCCTAATATTTCACAGTGTGTACACCACTTCAAGAATTATGGCAAACAGAAGCAAACATGTGGAGTATTTCTTGTGTCAAGTGTCACTTCCTATTTCAATTGCTCACGAAAAACGCAGTGTAATAACTGTGTTGGTATGTCATGTCGTTAGCTTCCTTGCTATTGGCATACATTTATACAGCTTTCATAAAACTTCCAGCTCATGTGACTTCTATGAAGTTTCTTGTACTAAAGTCGCTCGTCGAATTACTGCAGTTCATTTTCTTATGTTAAAATATAAAGCACTGAGCGTAAGCAAAACAAGCAACAGCGTGTAAATATACCAGTAGAGAACAGAATGTCAACAAGTGGATGCAGCACAAATCTTACGAGGCTCTGCCAAGCGAACAATCTGTGAATAGTACCATAGTGTAACCTAAACTCTATGTTTGTACACTGTACATCAGCATTGCTATATACCAAATTGAAGTATAGTTATGACAACAAGCAGAAATGTGTAAATGTGCAATCCATACGCATAGCAGTAAACATATATCTTAAGTACTAAACAGGTCATTAGCATCGTATCTTAATAAGTAAACATGAAGGCGCAAGCAGATAAATCACAAAGTATAACTTACATACCTAACCACATCAGCACAATTAATCAGGTGACAATTATAATTTAAATAAATAAGCACAGCAGGCACATAATTAAAAAATATGACATCAGTGAAAAAGCAGTGCAGCCAAGCGATGCATAGTATACACAAGTTACAATCCAGTACATTAATAATCACTGTCAAAATCAGTTAACGTACGCAAGCACGTCGCTTCACAAGCAAATTCATAGAACATGTAATTAGCACAAAGTATGAATCACCTAATCGCGAGCAGCAAATTACGTCTAAAGTACGTACCTAAGTGGAAATATGTTACCTGAAAAATAAACTCAATTAATAGTTACCTTTTTAGTTTATTACTTTCTTCTTCGAAATGACATTTTTCCTGAAATTTTCTCGATAGCAAGTCGTCTTAACGTCGGACACGCACAGAATTTACCTGAAGTTCTTAAATATTTTATAGAACTGTATCCTGAAAAATACTGAATGTTAATAACAGATTTCAACAAGTCACTATAGCTTTATACTGATTTTATTCGGAGAAAGACTGTATTTATTTACGGCTGTCAGTGCATTCGCACTGAGCGCTCGATCAGCTGTAGGTGCGTGACGTAGGAAGTGATTGTTTGCGGTCAACGACTGCCTTTAGCGGCGCGCAGACTTGACTGTTGCTTTGAGTATGTGCCGCCGCCAAAACACAGCGCGGTATCCTTGTACTCTCCGTGTGTTTACATACAACTGTTAGTTTCTCAAAAGTATGTCTTCTACAAAAAATTTTCAAAAGTATATCATTCCACAAAAATTTTAACATTAGATATATGATGTATTCCCTTAGAGCGTCGAGATTTAAGAGTTTCTACTTCAACAGTGTTATCATGTATAATTTTGCGAACTCTATATGGACCGTTATAAAGCAGAAAAAATTTGCGACACAAGCCTTTTCCTTTGTGAGACAATCGATGAGACTTAATTAACACCTTCTGACCAACTGACAAGATTTTTAAACGACCAGGACGCTTAGCTGATTTCTCTCTTCTAGCAGCCGCAGATGCAATATTTTGTAGAGCCAGGTTGACAACTTCAGAATGCCGCAGTTTCCGTGTAGGCGGAAAGGGAACGATTTCAGAAATGCGATTTGTCAGTGCTTTGTTTTTTAATATCAGTATAGGCGGTAAAGAAGTTGAGTCGTTAGGAAGTTCATTCAGAATGTTTTGAAAAATATGAAGATACTGATCCCAAGTTCTGTGATTCTGATGACAATAAAGACGACACAATTTATTGATTTCCTTCATCCATCTCTCTGAAGCGTTAGATTGAGGGTGAAAAAGTGAAATGAAAATTGGTTTAATTTTACGACGCTGTAGAGTACGAAGCCAAATTTTAGAACGAAACTGTGATCCATTATCTGATATAACCTTATCAACCTGACCCACTTCTTTAAGAAAATGTTTGATGAAAGCATTGGATATTGAACGAGCTGTTGCTTTGCGTAACGGTGTAAAACACACATATTTTGATGTCAACTCCACTGCTACGAAAATGTACGCAAAACCATTAGTAGATCGAACCACTGGACCGAACAAATCAACTGCAGCCATGTCCTTTAATTTTGCTGGAATGATAGGAAACAACGGTGCTCTGTGAGATACTGTCGGCGGCTTAGCCTTCTGACATAATTTGCATTTGGCAAGAACAAATCGAATACGTTTTTCCATATTATTGAAGTAGCAATTTTCTCGTAATTTATGAAATCATTTTCTGGGACCAAAGTGTGCATAACTGAAATGCGTATACCAAATCAGCTTATTAATCCACTCATCAGGAATACAAACTAACCAAACAGAGTTGTCGACCGATTTTCGTTTAAAAAGAATGTCATTGCGAACTAAATAATGCTGTCTAATCGCTACGCTTTCCTTTCTCCTCCACTTCTCCTTAATGTCCTTCCAGATTGGATCCTTATTTTGCTCCTTAGCGATGTCCTGGAGCGAAGACGAAATAAAGTTCTCAAACGCAACACCTTGAATATACATCAAACAATAATTGTTTTCCTTGCAGTCCTCTTCAGCACTTTGTTTCAAGCCCATAGGTGCACGTGATAAAGCATCGGCAACAATATTTGAAGAACCCTGTATGTAAACAATACTAAAATCAAATTCCTGTAGGTACAACGCCCATCGTGACAATCTGCCATGAGTTAATTTTGTTGACATAAGAAATTCCAGAGCTCGATGATCGGTGTAAACCTTAGTATGTCTGCCAAACAAGAATGTGCGAAATTTTGTAAAAGCCCAAACAACAGCCAAAGCTTCAAGTTCCGTAATCGAATAATTCTTTTCTGATTTAGAAAGAACACGACTTCCAAATGCAATAGTCCTTTGTACTACAACGCCGTTTTCTTCTATCTCTTGAAATAAATGTGCACCTAGCCCTTTGTATGATGAGTCCGTTGCCAAACAAAAATCTTTAGATAAATCCGGGTGTGAAAGAAGTGGAGCAGCAACTAAAGCATCACGAAGTTGTTCAAATTCTGACTGAGCTTCCTCATCCCAACACCAATTAGATTTCTTTCCAGATAGTTCACATTAACGAGGTGTGGCCAAATCGTCCAATCTAACAAAGCGTCTAAGAAAATTACAGACACCAAGGAAACTACGAACATCACGTTTTGTGGTAGGAACAGCATAATTACGAATAGCGTCAAGTTTTTCTGGATCAGGAAGAATACCTTCTGTAGAAATAATGTGACCGAGAAATTTCACCTGTGAACGACCAAATTCAGATTTCTCCAAGTTCACAGTAATGCCAACTCTTGCAAAGATACGTAACAATGAATCCAAAATTTTGTTGTGCTCACTCCAAGAATGTTTAGCAATAAGAATGTCGTCAACATATGAAGTAATATTGTCACGAAGATAAACAGGTAAAATTTCATTTAAGCTACGTATGAATGCTGCTGAAGATACAGTAAGTCCAAACGGTAATTTCCGAAACTGGTAACAGTTACCAAAGGCTAAAAAGGCAGTGTATTTTCTACAATCAGGGTGGAGTTCTATTTGCCAAAAACTTGCGCGCATATCAATCGTGGATAAAACTTTAATTCCATGGAAATGTTGAAGAAGTTCATCTAAATTTTGTGGGCGGTCAGTTTCAGGAATGATGATATTATTTATCTGTCTGGAATCCAGAACCAAACGAATTGACCCATCCTTTTTCAGAACAACGTGTAATGGGCTAGTATAAGGACTGACTGCAGGCTCAATAATGCCCTGATCTAACATGTACTGAAGTTCATTCTTAACCTTGTCTCTGTAAGCCAAAGGAATAGCGTACGTTTTCCCACGAAATGGCGTGTGTTCTTTTACTTTAAATAAATATTGTAAGCCTTGTATAGTTCCTGTGTGATGTCTAAATACTGTAGCATGTGAAGTCAAAATGTGGTGCAGCTCTTCTCTTGCAACGTCATGTGGCACTTCAGCTTTCTTAACCTTTTCATTAATTAATTCTTCGCTATTAATTATATCATCCATCGCGTCTCTGTATCTATTGTCGTTGTCATGAATAAACACACTGTCGTCATAATTCTCAACGAAAACATCAGAAGTAAGAAACCTTAAACATTTTGTATCTGACTCAGATCTTGTTAAACACTCGAAAAATTTCAAACATTTCGGCATTCCGGCAACAGTCAAATTCACACTTCCTTCTTTAAAGTTCAAAATTGCCTTATGTGCGTTAAGAAACTCCATACCTAATATAATTTGTGTACTGAGCAATGGAACAATAATAAAATTAGCAGAAAATTCGTATCCTTGACAACTGAAATTTAGGTTGGTCTGTTGTTTAACTTCTACACCTTTTCCAGAAATCGCTCCTCGAATTGTAGTTTTAGAAATAGGTAACACAGGACAGGCAATAGTCCTTTCACATATACGAAAAACTGATTCACTAATGACGTTCAATGGGCTCCCAGAATCTAAAACTGCAGTGAACTTATTCTTACCCACACGTACTTCAATAACAGGATGTAAAAATGCGTCTACATTATTTTCCTTTTCGTCTAACAAAATGTCTCTCATGTCTTCCAGGCGTACGTAGTGTAAAGCCGTAGTGTCATTACTTTCTGAACCGTCTATATTGCTGCCAGAAGCCGAAGCTGCTAGTCATTGTCGATTGTTTGCGTCACGTCTTTGATTATTCGCGTCATTTCGCGGATCCATTTCTACGATTTGCACTTGTCTCTCTGAAGTTCTGTCACGTGGAGGATGCCAATTAGGTCCCTCCTGTCTGTTAGATACAAATTCTTGGTTGTGTCTGTTATTAAAATTTCTGTTTTCCTGTCTGTCTGCATAACTACTTCTTGTGTAATTTCGACTGTCACTTCTGAAATTATTGTTGTATCTACTACCCGGATTATTTCTGTAGTAAGAATTTCTATTACTGTTTGAATAATTTCTGTCTTGATAATACCGATTACTGTTTCCGTATGATTGATCATTCCGGTACGAATTACCGTTATTATAATTGTCTGTGTAATTTCTGTTAGAACGCCTGTTATTGTCATAAGGCTGGTATCTATTGTCCTGTCTGTTTCGTCTGTCATTCTCAAAATTACCGCTATAACGTCCGTTCCGATCACTGTCCCTTTTCTCTGAAAATCTATCATAATTACTGTTACTGAAAAAATTACAGGTAGTCCCGTCGTCATTGTCGTACTCGAGTTCTTGTAGCAAAGTCTTAAAAGTCTCAATGTCGTCTTTACATCTTCCGGCTAAAGCAATTTGTCTTATGGATTGTGGCAGCTTGGTTAAACAAATGCGAATTAATTCAGTCGGGCTATAAGGGTTGGAAAGGAACTGATTCTTTCGAATCATGTCTTCAAAATATTCCGCTGGCGTGCGGAATTCAGACTGTTTGAAATTACGCTGCATGATAAGACTGTGTTTGACTCTGTCTTGCGTGTTTTCGGACCAATATGCCGATAGAAATGCATGATAAAAATCATTTAGGCTATTACAATCTCTAATGATTGCGCGCATCCGCGTCGCCGGTTCGTTTTCTAAATACCCACACATAAATTCCAGTTTGTGACTTAGTGGCCAATTTGGTGGAAGTGCGTACATAAATTGATCTAACCATGAACATGGATGTATGTCATTCTTAGAATTGCGGAAGATCTTAAATTTCCGAACAGTCAAAAAGTGTTTATAGTCAAAGTTTTCGCCTCGTGGCGACAAAGACCTACCGCGTTTGTCCCAGTCCCAAGGTCGACTATTGTCAAGTTCGCGAGCCTGGCGATCTCTTGTTGCATCCCGTAAATGAAACAAATTATTTTCTTCAAACCCCTCTGCTATCTGTGATTCAAAATTTCTTCTACTGTCTTTAACTACAATTTCGCCTTCAATTTGTTTCACTTGCTTTCGTAATGCCTCAACTTCCCTTTTAACGCGTTCATTAAATTTTCCTTGATTTTCAACATGTTTACTTATGCTCTGGTACTCTTCGGTTTCTGAAAATGGCAATGGAGCTGTGTCATCTGAATCTCTGTCCCCATTTAAACTAAGATTTGTCAATTTATCTGAAATCTCCTCCACTCTTTCCGATAAATCACCTATTTGTTCTTTCTGTTTATTTACGTCTTCCGTAAGTGTCGCCACTCGGGTTTCAGTATGGTCACATTTAGTAGTTAACTGTTCATACTGTTGTGTTAGGTTATTTATTCTGTCATTTGGTACGGATTTCTCGATTCTTTCAAGTATTTCTTCCTTATCGTGTGCACATTGTAAATTTAATTCTGAAAATTTCTGTACTATCACGCGATCTCTTTCCTCCTGTTCTCTATCCTGTTCCCTTTGTCTAATCTCTACTGCAATTAATCTATTATTGTGAGAATTCAAAATCGGTTGTACTTCTTCTCTGATTTCTTTCTTCAATTCATCTTTCATATTTTTGAAACATGTCCCTATTCGTGAGTCTAACCGTGTTTCCAAAGTTCCCATCTCTGTTTTTAATTCAGATCCAAACCGTGCTTCCATTGTTCCCATTTGCGATCCCAGTGAGTCTAACCGTGTTTCCATTGTTCCCCTATCAGTTTTAATTTCAGATCGCAAAGTTCCCATCTCAGTTTTAATTGTTCCTATATCAGTTTTAATTTCAGATCGTAACTGTGATCCCATATTTAATATAGCACTCATCAACTGCTCCATATTAAATGGTTCAGAATTCTTTTCGCCCCTAACATTTTCCACAATACTAACTTCCTTCTGCATAGCCATAAGGCTATCTGTGTTCGATACTATTCCAGAATCTTCTGTCGTTAATCTCGGATTCTGTGAATTTTCTGGTTGAGAAAAATTTTGAAATGGTTCCGGACTATTTTCCCGACTTATTACATTGTTTTCCACTACATTATCCATCATACTGTTGTCCTGTGTTGGCGAGTTCGCCATGTCAACAATTTCGTTATTCTCACTATTCATCATTTTTGCCTTTTTCATTGATCGCGTAATCATTTACAAAATATACAAAACCCGTCACTATATGAAAATTACACACAATGACACTTTATCACCAACAATATCAATCACACGAAATGCTTCCTTCAAACACGATTAACGAACAATAGAAGAATGACAATCACCAAATAGACTACAATTACTAAACTACAAATTACTACAACAATACTACTGTCTACTATTTTTGCAATCAGAAGAATTCCAAGGGACGATCCGAAGCAGCGGTCGCCACGTGCATGGGGGCTTAATAAAAATAAATATGAATGCAAATATTTTTTTAGTAGCTGTCTGTCCGATTACGCAAGTCTCGTAAACGGCTGGCCCTGACTAGTTTTAGTACGCAATCTGACTGCATAGAATAACAACTAACAATGAAAGAAACTCTTCGTTAACACAGGTAATTAATTAAGTCCCCAGCAACTATAAAACCTACGAAACAACAAACTCAAGTGTAGCTGTTCTGTGTGTGGTAGTATGACTCAACGTACACATCTGGCACGGTTCTTTTTCAACAAGACAAGAAATTTTAAATAGCAATTATACTGACGTGATAAAAGGAAATTAGAAATACTATAATTGCGTAAGGAAAGCAGAATTACACTCTAATACAAGAACACAAGCCAGATGCTTTGTTGACTGAACCTGTAATGAAGCATTATTCAGGACACACAAATAATAAGAAAATAAAGAACAGTAGCTAGTTACCTTAATTTATATTGACGAAAAGCACTCAGATCATTACAATATCTCCATTGGATCAACATCTGCTATCTCTCCCATCAAACCACTGCATAAAACATGGAACAACACTCTGCACTACCACATCTCATCTCAACTTCCGCTACAAGCAGTGTCCACCACAACTGCTCGGCAAGAACTGCCTGCCACTACATCTCATAAAGCACTGCCTGCCGCTACCTCTCAACACGCACTGCCAGTGGAGGCGGCGAAACAATACTCTCTCTGGCGCGATTTTTGGCGCTGTGGCTCAGTGTAGCCACCTTTCAATGTGTCAAGTGATTCGGTTCGGATAGGTGTCATAAGGAGTTCCCTCAATCGATACCAGACATGATCTGAAGCTGTGCCCGACGGTTTCCCACACCATGACGCCACGAATAACAGAGCAGTGTCTCTCCAGAACATTGGAAGAATTTGACCCCTCCCCAAGCAGCAGACCTACTCGCCGACGACGGTATCCGCGGTAGCGCGGGGCGCGATTCATAGCTGCACACTGTGCGAGGGCGTTCATCAACAGTCCATTTTTCCTGGTCACGACACCGCTCCAAACTCGGCCGTTTCTGATCAGGTGTTAACGGCAGCCTACGCAAATTTCCCGTGCAGGATACATATAATGTTGCAAGGAGTCCATTATTTGTTCTCGAATGACAGGCGCAGATGTGAAAGGGTTACGAAGTTCTTAGTTCACGGTAGGAGTATCCGCCCTTACGGTGGTCAGCCACTGTCGGAACTTTAACGACGAGTGTGCCTGCACTTGCTGCCCCCATCGGTCCACGGTCACCCGCTAATGCCCCCCAAATCTGGATACCGTACGATTTGAGTGGCTGGAGACCCACAATGTCGCCCATTTCAAACTCTGTCAGGTGCTGATAACGCTGTCTCACACGAGCACGCGGCATCTCCGTGTCCTCCAAAGTGACCACTTAACATCTAACGCTGGTAACGCCTGTTATATACTCTACCACATCTGCTAACAGCAACGCACTCTTGTTGCCGTTCTACACCGAAGAGACAAAGAAACTGCTAAGCCTGTCTAATATAATGTAGGGCCACTACGAGCAAGCAGAAGTGCCGCAACACTACGTGGCATGGACTCGACTTAAGTCTACTTAAGTCTGATATAGTGCTGGAGGGAACTGACACCATGAATCCTGCAGGGCTGTCCATAAATCCGTAAGAGTACGAGGGGGTGGAGATCTCTACTGAACAGCTCGTTGCAAGGCATCTCAGATATGCTCGATAACGTTCGTGTCTGGGGAATTTGGTGGCCAGTGCAAGTGTTTAAGCTTAGAACGGTGTTCCTGGAGTCGCTCTGTAGCAATTCTGGAAGTTTGGGGTGTGGCATGGTCCTGCTGGAATTTCCCAAGTCCGTCGGAATGCACAATGGACATGAATGGATGCAGGTGATCAAGCAGGATGCTTACGTACGTGTCACGTGTCAGAGAAGTATCTACATGTATCAATGGTCCCGTATCACTCCAACTGCACACGCCCCACATCATTACAGAGCCTCCGCCAGCTTGAACAATCCATGCTGTCATGCAGAGTCCATGGATTCGTGAGGTTGTCTTCACACCCGCACACGTCCATTTGCCCGATACAATTTGAAAAGAGACTCGTCCGACCAGGCAACACGTTTCCAGACATCAACCGTCCAATTACGGTGTTGACGGGCCCAGGCGAGGCGCAAAGCTTTGTGTCGTGCAGTCATCACGGGTACAAGAGTGAGCCTTCGGCTCCGAAAGCCCATATCGGTGATGTTTCGTTGAATGATTCGCACACTGACATTTGTTGATAATACAGCACTGAAATCCGCAGAAATTTGAGGAAGGGTTCCATGTCTTTCACGCTGTACGATTATCTTCAGTCTTCGTTTGTCCTGTTGTTGCAGGATCTTTTTCCGGCAGCAGCGATGTCGGAAATTTGATATTTTACCGGATTCCTGATATTCACGGTATAGTCGTGAAATGGTCGTACGGGAGAAACACCATTTCATCGCTACCTCGGAGATACTGTGTGCCATCGCTTGTGCATAGACTGTAACACCACGTTCAAACTCACTTAAATTTGGAATTATTTAAATTAGTAGCAGCAGTAACCGATCTAACAACTGCGCCAGACACTTGTTGTCTTATATAGGCTTTGGCAGCAGTAGCGCCGTATTCTGCTTGTTAATATATCTCCGTATTTGAATACCTATGCCTATACCAGTTCCTTTGGTGCTTCAGTGTACATGTTACAGGGAATGATCACGGAGGACATATGTGCTGATGATCTGTGCGTGGAATTAAATTATGTGTATATACTGTCGGTGTTTTGATACCTATAGCACTCTAAGGTCGAAATCGGTCAACAGTGTAAACTGCAGCAAATAAAAAGCTAGCAAATCAAGCAATAACAGTTGACATGTTTCCATGTTTCAATATGTTCACTGTGGTGGCGCTTCACATGAAGAAAATGATCGAAATTACGTAACTTGTAGGAGTGGACTCGTTTGTTCATAATGATGATGTCCCATACTCCTTGACAGAGTATATGGAAACGAAGCGGGAGACCCGCACCGCCGTGCTAGGCAAGGTCCTAGTGGAGATTTTTGCCGTTGCCTTCCTCCGACCATAATGGGGATGAATGGTGATGAAGACAATACAACAACACCCAGCCCTCTCGAGGCAGGTGAAAATCCCTGATGCCGCAGAGAATCGAACCCGGGATCCAGTGCTCAGGAAGCTAGAACGCTACCGCGAGACCACGAGCTGCGGACTTTTTAATAAGGAAATAGCTTATATGTTATGATTACGTAAGCTTTCCCGGCGTAATAAGTCTTGAAAATCTTTTCGGGTTTGCTGCCGGATCCGGCAGCAAACCCGAAAAGATTTTCAAAGCTTATATGTTTTCTGTTGCGTAGACTGACAGCATAACCTAAACACCAGTTCGATAATAAATCTACTACACAGAGTTCATGATTATTAAAGGGAGATAGTTTTTAATTCTTCGTAAATCGCCAAGTTTTTTTCTCTCGAAGGTACTTCCCGTTAAGAACTACTGATAACGATCTCCTAGGTGAGAAAATGGTATTGCATATCGTCTCAACGAAAAAAAAAAGTATTGGAAAGGAATACTTCAGAAAACCGAATCTGAATCTTAAATAAAACCAATGTATTTTTTGCCACGTAGCTTTTGTAAAAATGACGCCATTCTATGGTATGGGTGTGTAGTGTGGTAGTAACTTACAGTGTACCTTAAGCCTTCGATGTTAGTGACACCAGACACAAGTAGCAACTACTACAACTCTTTCACTTCGTGGTAGCAGTGTCCTATACGAAACTGCACATATCGTTGTGTTCCAACGACAATATAATTGAGCTACGTTGCTTCTGACATCTATCGACTGACTGCGAGCTTTATCTTGCACGTGAACAGGCCAATGTTGACAGCTAAACTCGACCAGATAAAGAATAGTCTCACAAATTTGGAATGTCAGGGTATTTGGTTCGATGAGCTATAGAGTTTCAGGAGATACAATCTAAACAAAAAAAAAAAAAAAAAAAAAAAAAAAACCTTTAGGACGAACGAAAAGGCTGCAAAAGATTATCTCGGTTTTCTAGCCTCGATGCTAGGAACAAATGGAGCCATAGTCTGGGACGTGTAGTAAGACCAGGGATTATGCGCAAAGCACATTGTTGTACCAGTTTTCTTGTGTGTTGGTAAAATCCAGCAGATGGATCGTAGTCCTTGGCCTACATGAAACATATTAAAAATTCCTTTTTTGGGAGTTGGGGAGTGGGATGCATTCATTAGTTCGAAATCGAAGATTCACAACAGACACCTATACACTGTCGAGTCACATTAATGTAACCACCTGTCAAAATCCCGAATAACCACCTTCTGCAGCACGGACCGCTGGGGGACATGCAGGAAGAGAGATAAAGAGAACGTAGAACCTACAGACAGAGATGTCACTACGGTCGCAGGTTCGGATCCTGTCTCGGGCATGGATGTGTGTGATGTCCTTAGGTTAGTTAGGTTTAAGTAGTTCTAAGTCCTAGGGGACTGATGATCTCAGCTGTTAAGTCCTATAGTGCTTAGAGACGTTCGAACCATTTGACAGAGTTGTGGAGGCATGCCGCCTACAGCGCCGTGGCAGATGCGGTATGTTTCTCAGTGGAGGATGCATGGCGTGAACAGCCATATCGAAGTGGTCCACAGATTATCGATCATTTTCAGATCTGGAGACTTTGGTGGTCAGGAGAGTATGGTAAATTCATGCTCTTCGAATCACGCAATTACACTGCGAGGTGTGTGACGCGTTGTATTGTCCTGCCGGTAGATGTCATCGTGCAGAGGAAAAACAAGTGCATATAAGGGTGGACTCGGTCCCCTAGGATAGGCGTATATTTGGGATGATCCACTGTCACTTCCGGAATGGCGACATCATCCAAGGAATGCAATGGAATCACTCCGCAGAACATAACGCTTCTTCACCGGCCTGGATCCTCCTGACTATATTTGCAGAGTGTTTGCTTCCAGGCGTTTCACGCCGTATACACCAACAGCCATCTGTCTGAAAGCACATTAAATGTGATTCATCAGAAAAGGCCATCTGCCGCCACTCAGAGGAGTTCCAGCCTTCGTCGCCGGTGAACAGCAGTCAGCACGGGCGCCTGCTGCGAAGCCATCGTTGAACTCCCGACATCTATGGTTCGGAGTGCAATAGAGTTACCTCGGCGTCGGTTTTGGATTGCGCTATTTCGCCATGCACGCTATAATTTAACTATGGGAAGACGCGAACAGCTTACAGGTTTAGCCGTTTCGGAAATGCTTTCAGCCTTGGCCCGAAAGCCAAAATTCAGGCTCTGCTGGATGTATGAAATGTCCCTCCGTTTCCGCATTATGACAACAACTGCACTTTTTACTGAGTCCCCCCGACACGCTTCAGGTACCCTCCACTGCTAGTGCTGCCAAGCGCCGTTTCTGAGTGGTTATTACATGTTATCGTCGAACACAGGCTGTGGTCACATTAATGTGACTGGACCGAATACAATATCCTTGCGCTGGTTTCTCTGCTGGTAGTTGTACATTTAGGGAAAAAAATGATTCAGCGCGTTTAGTCAGTCAGACGACCGGTTTCGGTACCATCCTACCCGTGGGGAGCAGTCGTCAAGCTCGTTTACTCAAGTAGGTGTATCATATACATCTGCGTAAGTGATATACAACTATATGACCCGCTCCGTCCTCGCACGAGAAACTAGGTATCCACGGCTGGACAAATTGTCTGGCTTAGCGGCAACAGATTATGAAGTACACACAAACCATCATCGTGAATGTGTTTATGTCTCAGAGGAAACTGTATCGAAATCTCTACAGTATTTCTACATCTACATCTACATGGTTACTCTGCAATTCACATTTAGGTTCCTGGCAGAGCGTTCATCGAAACATTTTCATCCTACTTCTCTACCATTTCACTCTCGAATCGTGCGTGGCAAAAAGGAACACCTAAATCTTTCCATTCGAGCTCTTATTTGTCTTATTTTATTATGATGATCATTTATCCCTACGTAGGTGGACGTCAACAAAATATTTATGCATTCAGAAGAGAAGCCGTCCGGAGCGGCCGAGTGGTTCTAGGCGCTACAGTCTGAAACCGCGCGACCGCTACGGTCGCAGGTTCGAATCCTGCCTCGCGCATGGATGTGTGTGATGTCCTTAGGTTAGTTAGGGGACTGATGACCTCAGAAGTCCCATAGTGCTCAGAGCCATTTGATCCATTTTTTTCGGAAGAGTAAGTTAGTGATTGAAATTTCATAAATAGACGTCACCACAAAGAAAACCGCCTTTGCTTCAGTGACTCTCAGCCCAACTCGTGTATCTTATCAGTGACACTCTCACCCTATTGCGCGATAACACGAAACTAGCTGCCCTTCTTTGCACTTTTTCGGTGTTCAAAATGGTTCAAATGGCCCTAAGCACTATGGGACTTAACAGCTGAGGTCTTAAACCTAACTAACCTAAGGACATCATACACATCCATGCCCGGGGCAGGATTCGAACCTGCGACCGTAGCTGCCGCGTGGTTCCAGACTGAAGTGCCTACAACCGCTCGTCCACCGCGACCAACTGTTTCGATGTCCTCCGTCAATCCTACCTGGAAAGGATCCCATACCGCGCAGCAGTATTCCAGCAGAGGACGGACAAGTGTAATGTAGGCTGTCTCTTTAGTGGGTTTGTCGCATCTTATAAGTGTTCTGCCAACAAAGCGCAGTCTTTGTATCGCCTTCCCTATAATATTATCTATGTGGTCTTTCCAATTTAAGTAGCTCGTAATTGTAATTCCTAGGTATTTAGTCGAATTGACAGCTCTTAGATTTGTGTGATTTATCGTATACCCAGTGTCATCTCACTTTTCTTTGTTTAGTGCTATTTGCTTTTCACACCACACAGAAATTCTCTCTAGATCATTTTGTAATTGGAATAGATCGTCTGATGATTTTACAAGTCGGTAAATTACAGCGTTATCTGCAAACAATCTAAGGGGGCTGCTCAGATTATCACCTAGATCATTTATATAAATCAGGAATAGCAGAGGGCCCATGACACGACCTTGCGGAACGCCAAATATCACTTCTGTTCTACTCGATGATTTACCGTCTCTCACTACGAACTGTGACCTGTCTGAGAGGAAATCACGAATACAGTCACACAACTGAGACGATACTCCATATGCATGCAATTTGATTAGTAGTCGCTTGTGAGGAACCGTATCAAAAGTCTTCTGGAAATCTAGGAATATGGAATCGATCTGAGATCCCCGTGTTGGTTATGTATGAATAAGTCATTTTCTTCAAGGTGATTCAGAATGTTCGAGTACAGTATATGCTCCAAAATCCTACTGCAAATGGAGGTCAGTGATATGGGTTTGTAATTCAATGGGTTACTCCTATTTCCTTTCTTGAATGTTGGCGTGACCTGTGCTACTCTCCAGTCTTTAGGAACAGACCTTTCGTCAAGTGAGCGGTTGTATATGATTTGCTAAGAAAGGCACTATTGTGTCTCCATACTCTGAGAGGAACTCCGGCCTGTGTGGCCGAGCGGTTCTAGGCGCTTCAGTCTGGAACCGCACGACCGCTACGGTCGCAGGTTCGAATACTGCCTCGGGCATGGATGTGATGTCCTTAGGTTAGTTAGGTTTTAGTAGTTCTAAGTTGTAGGGGACCGATGACCTCAGGTTTTAAGTACCATAGTGCTCAGAGACATTTGAACCATTTTGAGAGGAACCTGATTGGTATACCATCTGGACCGAAAGACGCCTTTCTTAAGTGATTTGAATTGTTTTGCAACACCTAAGATACCTACTTTTATGTCACTCATGCTAACACTTGTTCTGGTTTCGTTTTCTGTAATATTTACTTCGTCTTCTTTCGTGAAGGAATTACGGAAAACCGTATTTAGTAACTCCGCTTTAGTGGCACCATCATCGGTAACATTTCCATCGCTATCGCGCTGTGACGGCATTGACTGTTTTTTACCGCTTGTGTACTATACATTCGACCAGAATCTCTTTGGGTTTTCTACCAAATTTTGAGACAATATTGCATTTCTTGAGGTTATCCTTCATACGCAGATAGCAGACGCGGTGGGGGACTTTAATTTTACAAAATAAAAGTAAGACTATAGAGAAAGCAAATACTTTTTTCTGGCTGTGTTGGTCGTAGTCTCAACCGATAGTGTGTCACCAACTTGCGATAAGATGGAACTTTCTTCCTCACCGTCTCCGTCTCTGATGATCCCAGTGTCGGAGAAACATTAAAATCTAACATCTCATTGTTACTTTCGCTTTCGGTAGCAGATCGGTTTACGTCCAAGCCACAAGGCTCTTTTTGTCACTGTCGGCAGCAGTTTCTGTACAGATTATCGTCGGAAGGAGTGATATGCGTCTCAGTTTGGCACGTCTAAGCGGATTATAATCTGATACTTCCGGTCGGGGGCAGCTCTTACCGTTTCTTAGCCTGGTGTCCTCTCGCTGCCATTGGCGGCAGTTTCCTCGCGGCTCGTATATCCTTGTCGGCGGCCGATGTCACTAATAGCTTTAGCCGCGGCTTACCGGGCGTTAAGCTTGTTTGTAGCTCTAATGAGACGGCGGCTGTGTTCAGCTGTCGCAGTGCGGCCACCCTGCAGCCGCAGCCGCACGCGCAGCCGCTTCTGCGGGCGTGAGCAGACTCCCTTTCATCTGTCACCCCTTCCCAGCGCGGCGCGGTCGTCGGAAAGCAGCTTGTCGGTTGTTCGTGAAACGCGCACGCGCGGATTGCTCGTCTGCTGTCACAGCAGTCTGCACGGCAGTTGCTTCTGTAACTGACAGTTTGTGCCATCTTCGTCGTCAACCTAGCCAGTGGTGGATTTTGATCGGTTTGGGCCCCTGGAGCAGCAAATACAGGGTGAGGATAGAGTCCCTTACCATTTCCGACTTGAAGAAAGAGCAGCTACTGTTGCGGACGGACTACTTCCGGGACTACCTACGTGCCAATTTTTCCTGGGAAATGATTTGGCGGTGTGTCACCGTGACTTTGGTCTCTCTATTCACTCGATTAGACCCCAGACGATTCTTTCATCTGGGATCTGTGATGTCCTAGGTGTATCAAGTGAAAATCAATTATCATCAACAAGTGAAAAACCGCAGTTTTTCAGGCGTGGAACAAATAATGCCAGCTATGTTAGGAAGGCTGATTCGGGTAACAGAGGAACGATGGGTTTTGTGTTTACGTTTGGAGGGTCTTCACACTGAAATGAGCTACATTTGTGTCAAGAAATGCCTCAATGTATGTTCATATTGTTTGCACACAGTATTGGAATGTTTGAGTAGAAAATGGTGTAAGTGATTAGCCTTTAACTCTGTATGTGTTATCGGAAAAACAAACCTGTAAATCTGAACTGACAACCTAAATGTGCTACTGAGCTCAAAGCCACATCACTTACATTAAACTGAAAAGAATCCTGTGTGCGAAACCTATCTTGTTCATAGCTGAATAAATAAGCAAACCAATAAATAATTTCACCCTCAGTAGACTCGGTCAGTGCGATCTGTTTGAAAAAAAAAATGTAACTGCATAAAATAAACTCAATGTCGACTTGAAACACACGAAAATTTCTGGGCTGACATATGGCCCCAGTAAAATAAAAAGAACTGACAGAACCTACATTGCACAAAGGAAACGAAAAAATGTATTATGAATCTCACCTGAAAAATGAAATACTGGCAGAAACAGCAACACAGCTAGACTCCACAATAGCTACAAAAAATAGTGCTAAAATTTAACTACAGTTGATCCAGAGAAACTGGGTTCATAAGCTTGACACAGAGTAATGCCAATGAAACACATGACACCATCTTTAAGTTCTGAAATTTCAGTTAAGAAGGATCTTAAAAAATAGTTATGGACTGTAATACGAAAATTCATTTAATCTAATAACTTATATGGTACAGTAAATTAACTCAGAAGATCAGTCAATAGAATAATAATCAAAAACTCGATTGTGACGAAGGTGAAGTGGACTAACAAAACACGTCTACAAAAATAAAAATACACTCTTTACCTTATCAAATAATACCTTGCTCTTCATTTCATAATCCTTTTTATGTACTTATGCTATGCAGCCATTGTTCTGAGTCATCATTCGTCCTCGTAATTAATCTGCAACTAACATACTTCCAAAGTGCGTACATAAATTACACTGTACACTCCACGTATCCCCGCCTGCTGCACACCGTAGCTATTCACTACTGACTGTCAAAGATTCAACGACTCCACAGTGCTGCCATCACAGACACAGATACTGTTGCCTAACAATTGTTTCTCTAACCACAATTCTTCAAACATATCATTTTCCTTTACAGATATTAACACATCCAATAACATCATCAAAAACAGCCATCTTACAATGGTATATGGCTTTATGAATACCACTTATTATGGCTCCTTAACCGAAAAAGATAATTGTTCACTATATTTTTTAGTAAGTAAAGGGTGCCCGAATAAGAACATTCCACAAGCGTGCATTCCCGACCTGTGTTTATCTTGAAAATCTTACTCGATTGGACGTCCACTACCGTGCTGTGACCTAATTATAAAGTGGATTTTCTCCACTCTGAATCATGGGAAATGCATTGACGTTAATGTTGTGAATTACTTCGGTGCGATGACCAAGTTCTCCTCTGCTAAAAAACACTGATCTAGTGTTAAGTGATTCTCTTTGTGTCTTATGAGTCATCAAGCATCTCGCAAAATGACGATGTTGACATTCGAAGATAACTGAAAACAGTGACCCGGGAATAAGCCAATTCCAATCCTGTAGGTGGAAAAAATTTTTCACTGCCAGTCTTCTGTCCACAAGGGGGGGGGAGAGGTCGTGGCATAAAGTTTCTGATCACTGGACTTCGTGCCAATGTCCTGTTGTAAATACCAAGCCTCTCTACAGTGTCTCATGAACTGCGGGCGTGTGGCACTGTGGATGTTGATCCGCTCGTCGGATGGAGACTCTAAGGTTGGGGGCACTCCTTGATGCTATTCGCGAGGAATAGACACTGTATGTCCCGGTATCGGATTTCACCTCCTCCCTTCTCTTATCACTATCATCATCATCATCATCATCATCCAACACAAACATTACAGTTACACTCCACTTCACACACACACACACACACACACACACACACACACACACACGCAAATGCATGCATTTATTATTACAGGTATTTTAGTGGAGCAAGTTGCCACAAAAAAGACTGAAAACATTATTGTCGTTTGCACTTATGTCGTTAAACTGCATGTAATATGAGGAAATCTCACCTCTAGTTAGTCGTGTGTCATACACAATACGTTTCCACGATTTTCTATCTGTTTGGTTTTTCTCGTTTAATATAAGAAGGAACGTCGCACGCAGAGCCGGAGTTTTCCCTTGACTTAATAGGGGCCTAGCAATAAGTGTGATACATGGAGGGAGCATGTGCTTCCATTATTATGTTTGCGAATAACTATGTTTCTGAGTGTACTAGCGCAGGCATAGCTGGTGACAAACGAGGGTGGACGAGGACGCACCCTGAAGAGATTCGCTTGTAACAAACTGCGTGCGCAAAGGACCTTGCTGTAACCCACAAATTATCACCTTGTAATAAACTGCAATGATCCATGCTCTGAGAAATAATTATGTGTTGTTTACTTTGGTTTAGTTATTTGCATATTCCACGGATCATGTTTGCAACCTTTGGCTGTGATGTGTACTGAGTCAATTGTACAATTTTACTGTAGTACTGCTTCTCACTGAAAAATAACAACATGCTTACCATTTATATAATTGTATTGAGTTACTATTTTTATATACAGTGGTTTATACTTAACTGTGTTCAATCTCTCCTTCCTTCTCCCTTCTCCGTTCGGAAATGCTTCTGTTAAGCAGAAGGAACTGTCAGGCAGAAACGACGTGGGTTTGTGTTTGCAATTAATTTTACGGTCTATTAAATTCCCTACATCAGAGTTCTTTTATTGCTTCCCGTGTCGCTCTAAGGGTGCGTGATGAATAATGTAAGCCATTTCTCCTTGTAGTAGTATACACTCTTTTTTTTAAAAATGACGCAGCACGAAGGAATTATGCGAATGGGACGGAAATAGGTAGATGTGATGTACATGATGACAGACAAACAGATGATAACAATTTCAAAAAAAAAATCGGGTGATCCATTTAAGATAAAGAGCTTCAGAAACTGAGCTAGTCAGTTACGCAGTGATCCATCTTTGACCCTTAGGCAAGCAGGTATACGGCCTGACATCGACTGAAAGAGTTGTTGAATGTCATTGTGGCGTATATCGCTCCAAATTTTGTCCAACTGGCGCGACAGATCGTCAGAGTGCCGAGCTGGCTGGAAAACCCTGCCCAATAATCCTGGCCGGTCGTAAGCCTGAATGATCACCTTCTGTAGCGCGGGCCGCTGTGAGTCGTGTAGGAATACATTCAAAGAGGTTCTGGAAGGTACCGACAGGGATGCGGGGCCATGTTGACTACAGTGCTATGTCCAGCTGCGTCGGGTTTCTCAGTTGAAAATCCAAGGCGAGAACTGACAGATCCAGGTGGTCCCACTGGTTGTCGGTTGGAATTTAATCCGGGGACTTTGTTGGCCAGGGAAGTACGGTGAACTCATCCTGGTACTCCTCGAACCACGTATGAGCACTGCCAGTTGTATTCCACACTGCATTTTCCTCTTGGCAGATGCTATCGTGCCAAGGAAAAACAAAGGGCATGTAGAGGTGCATACCTGTGTCGCTCCACTGTCTTTCCAGAATGACGAGATCATCCATGCAATGCAATGAAAACATACCCTAGGCCATAACGCTCGCCGGCCGCTGTGGCCGAGCGGTTCTAGGCGCTTCAGCCCAGAACCACGCGGCTGCTACGGTCGCAGGTTCGAATCCTGCCTCGGGCATGGATGTGTGTGATGTCCTTAGGTTAGTTAGGTTTAAGTAGTTCTAGGGGACTGATGACCTCGAATGTTAAGCCCCACAGTGCTTTGAACCATTTGAACCATAATCCTCCAGACATTGTCACCTGGGGGGAAATTTGCTGGCCAAGGTAAGGTCTGGAAAGCACGAAGATTAGCAGTAGAAACTCTCGCCGTATGCGGTTGGGCGTTATCTTGCTGAAATGTAAGCCCAATATGGTTCGCCGTGAAGGGCAACAAAACGACGAGTGGAATAGCGTCGAAGTAGCGCTGTAAGGGTGCCGCATATGACAAAAGGGATCGTGCTATGAAAAGAAATGGCACTCCAGACCATCTCCGTGACCTGTCACGCCGCATCAAACTAGTCAGAAATCAGATGAAGTAGAAAAAAAAAATAGTGGGGATGGCAGCTCGAATATGTCTCGTCTGTACTTGTGTGAAGCAGTAGAGTGTTGCAAAAATGGTTTCCTCATTGGCTAGTGTATTTTTAAAAGCGTAAATTAAAATTTCTGCTTCCTATCTGCCGTCTTCAGTTTCTGAACCACTCAGATCGACAAGAAATTGGCTGTCGGGTTTGTATCTGTTTATTGACTTCATGAACGACCAGAACCACCTAGGATTCCTGGGTTTCATGGACGCACGAGTTGCCGCTGACTCTGCTCTGTTACTCTGCCCCTGGCCCCCTTAGTAACGAGAGAGTAGTGGCGCCGGCCGCCGCGCTAGACGGCAGGTGCGGCGCTGGCACCCACAGCCGTGTCCGATCGCATTCGGCGCGAGGCGGCGGCGCGGCGGCAAAAACCGCGGGGCGCGTGCCGCCTGCATCCGTCAGCGGCCGTGCACCCCGGGCAGACGGCCAACTGCCGAAATTGCGCACGCTCCCGTGAATGGATCGGCAGGAACTTCGGCGAAGGAAACGAACGTTTTCTTACTTGGAAGGCTCCTGGACGAAGTACAACGCTGCACAACGAAATCATCCGTGGGCTACTACTGTTGGACGTGTTGCGAGAGCAGTTTAAATATCAGTCTGTAGGTATTCGAGACCGTTCGAATCGAAGGTAAGACCTTCTCGGTTTTAAGGCAGTGTCATGTTCCACTTTAAATACCTTCTCCCATTATCTACGCTTGCCCTTGTTCTGGGATCTGCAGAATTCTCCTGGTATCCGGGGATGACTGGACCCTGTCGAAGCCCAGTGTCACGTTCACTCATACAAGGAAGTTTTTCCATGCCTGTTCTGAAGAAGTGAAATTATTTGGTAAAATTCTTCAGGATACGATTGGACTGCCATCGTAATTTGATGGAGCTTTTAAATATTAATCTTCTTCTTCCTTGCCTTTGCCAATTTCTGTTTATGGGGTCGGTATTGTTGCATCGATTTTGCCAGTTTTAGTGGAAACGGCAGCTGGATACCGTTTCTGAGGACAAATCTCCCCTGTGGAGGGAATCTGTGTACCTTTCGGCCCGGGGCAGGCTCACTTCCTTGAAACCCGGGAGCGGCGGGTAAACGCTCTTGCCTGTGCTGGCAGATCATTGGATGGAACTTTATACGAGGAGCGTTTAGTAAGTAACGCAGCATATTTTTTCTCTCGGGCAAGTTCTGTCAAAAAAGATGTGGAATTTCTCGTGAAACATAGTGAAGTATTCCCGCTTCAGCTCCTGTCTTTCACGTAGTTGCGATACTTGGCGGTGCTATAAGTAGCCTTCAAAACGGCGTCTGTAACGGAGGTGCGCTCCAAACAGAGAGCTTTTGCAGAATGTCACGACACGAACAAAAGCAGACTGAGTCGTTGAGTCATCATCGCAACAAAGTCGCGCAGACCTTCTACGTGACTCCTGCAATGTCGGAACGTGCGGACCCTCACATTCGCGGTGATCGCTGCTCAGCTGGGCGTCTCTCATGGTAGCGTGAACACACTCGTCCACCAGTTGTGGCAGATAAAGGTGTGCGCCCTCTGTGTTCCTTAGCGCCTAAAAGATCATGAAGAGCAACAAAGGACAATCTGTGCGGAATTGCTTGAGAATTACGAGGACGATCGTGGCAATTTTTTGTCCAACATCGTTACAGGCGATGACACTTAGGTTCCTCGTTTCGAACCGGAAATAAAATTCCATGGAGTGGCGCCACACCACCTCTCATCTGCAGAAAAAGTTCAAAGCCGCACTCTCAGACGGTAAAGTTATGACAACGGTCGTCTGGGCCTCTGAAGGGGTTATTCTGTTTAATGTCCTCACCCATGGAGCAACGGTCAACCCTGGAGCGCGTTGTGCTAACCTCAAGGAAATGGAAGAAATGACTTCAGCATGTTCGTCGCTACAAAAATGACAATGAATTTCTTCTGATCCATGACAACGCAATGCCTCACACACGTCTGAGAACCCGAGAGGACCTCACAAAGCTTCACTGGACTGATTTCCTCGTCCACCCTACAATCCGGATGTCGGACATTCCGAATTCCATCTATTTGGCCCAATGATGGATCCGCTCCGCGGAAGCAGTATGTGATTGATGTAGAGGTTATTGGTGCAGAAAGACGTAGGCTCCGATGTCGACCATGGTATATTGGAATCTCGAATAAAACCAACATGCTTACTTATTGAACTCGTCTCGTAAACGTGCAGGAGAAATTAGACCGTTTGAAAATAAGAACACGTGCAAGATGAAAGACGTAACGGAAATCAATCTTCTCGTCTTATTTTCTTCTTCTATTACCCAACAACTTTTTTCACCTCTAATCATTGTACTCCTTTTTCTGTGCTTCTTAATTAGACTCTGTGCAGCATCTGTAAGGGGCAGTGACATGGAAACCACGCAGAAGGGAGAAACAAAAAGAAAAAGGTTTTTTATTTCAAAAGGAATCACCATAACTGTTAAACACTTATCCCACTGTGGGAAAAGATGGTCAGTACCTTCATGGAAAAATTTTTGCGGTTACCTATGGATCCATGATTGTACCCATGCGCGCACTTATTCGTTCCAAGCAAATTGACGGCCACGAATTACTTCGCTCAGGGCTCCTAAAATATGAAAATCGCATTGGGAGATTTTTATTTCATTTAATTTTTCAGATTTCCAACTTTTAGAAACTTTCTCTTTAAGTTCTTGAATTTCGACCGATTTTTAATTAATAGTAGGATCTGGTCATTATTACTCGTAGTATCAACACCTGTCTAACTCTTGTAGTCATTAACGTAAATCGTGAATCCTTGTTTTACTCGGATGTAGTGAATCAGGTGTTTTCTTTGACTCTCTCACATCTCCGATGCTTACTTTCTTCTCTAGATGTTGTCGAAAACTGTTTTCTATGACCAAGTCGTGCCCTGAAAAACGTTCTGTTAATCTTTCTTCCCCCTCATTTCACATTCCAAGACCAGATTTTCTACTTACTTTCAGTACCCTGCCATCACCTATGACTGTATTCCACGTTCCCATTATGTTTCAGTTCTTATTCCCGGTGATATATTTTGTTGTTGTGGAGCTTCAATATGAAGTCGATTGATGCAGCTCACTACGCTAGTTTGTCCTGTGCAAGCCTCCTTAAGTCTCACGAACTGCGGCAACCTACATCTAACTGAAAGTGCTACTCATTGTAAGTAAGTAAAGTCGTATGGCCATGGGCTCGGCCAAACACGATTGCCGAATTTTGCTACTCTCTCACGTCCTTATATTTGTACATGTCTCCGTACAATGTCAGCTTGAATCGTAAATAACGTCACTTCCTTACGTTCACGTACAGGCAGTGCGCTTGCGGTTGAGCACGTCACTCGATCGCTGTGCCATCTGTAGAAGAAGCCCAGTGAGGCCATAAGAGGACCAAACGGCAGGTTCAGCCGTCTATCGGGAAAGGTTTCCCTTTCCCCTATCCTCGTCCACAGTAACTTTTTCCTTGCGAAGTATGACAGTTGTGTGTGTAAGTGAATCTGTTGAGTGCAGACGACTGCTCCGGTGTTGTGTGTAGTGTAGTACCGTGCTCGTGTCACTACGTTGGTCTCCGTCAATGATTACTTTTACTCTCTACCCCCACCCTCCACACGTCGTTTTACGATTCTTTGATGCCTCATGATGTTTTCTAAAAATCGATGTCTTCTTTTACACAGTTTGTGAAATACATTTCTTTCTTCCTTCAGTCCAGTATCTCGTCATTAGTTATTCTATCTATCCATACATTCTTCAACATTCTTCTTTAGCGACACGTTTCAAAACTTCAATTCTCTTTATGCCTGAAATACTCATCGTCCACGTTTCACTTCTGTAGAAGGCTATCCTCCAAACAATTACGTTCAAAAGAAACACTTCCTAACGTTTAAATTCCTATTCGATATCAACAAACTTGCATTTATCGGAAACGCTTCTTTCTTGTTTTTGCCAGTCTGCACTTTGCACTGACGTGACAAAAGCCGTGGGATACCTCCTGATATCGGTTGGACTCCTTTCGTCCGGCGTAGTGGAGCAACTCGACGTGGCATGGATTCATCAAGTCGTTGGAAGTCCCCTGCTGAAATATGGAGCAATGCCGCCTCTATAGCCGTCCTTAATTGGGAAAGTTTTGCTGGTGCAGGGTTTTGTGTACGACCTGATCTCTCGATTACGTCTCATAAATTTCCGATGGGATTCATGTCGGGCGATATGGGTGGCCAAATCATTCGCTCGAATTGTCCAGAATGTTACCCAAACCCATCGCGAACAATTGTGGCCCAGTGACATATCATACATAAAAATTCCATCGTTGTTTGGGAATTCTGTAGAAGTCCATGAATGACTGCAAATGATCTCCAAGTAGCCGAACATAACCATTTCCAGGCAGTGAACGGTTCAGTTGGACGAGAGGACTCTGTTAATTGCATGTGAACACAGCTCACACCAACATGGAGCCACCACCAGCTTTCACAGTGCCTTGTTGACAACTTGGGTTCACGGCTTCGTGGCCTCTGCCTGCCATCACCTCTTACCAACTAAAAACGGGACTTATTTCACCAGCCATGGTTTTCCAGTCGGCTAGGGTCCAACCGATATGGTCACGAGCCCTGGAGAGACGCTGCAGGCGATGTTGCACTGCTAGCAAAGGAGCGGTCGCCTCCTGCTCTACCGTATCTTCCTTCGCCGTCGGCGTTGTCGTTGTTACCGTGAGACACCGTTATACCAAGAGGAAAGGCGCGTTGATCTTAGAGTATGAGATATGATGACCTTAAGCCATTGACAACACACAACGGTCACGGTAGCACCTGATTCCAGAATAGCTGCAGTAGTTAAAATCTACGAACTATCCCCTGTTGACCAGGTCCCCAAAACTTAACTCGTAACGAGATCCCTTCAAAGCAAATGGTCATAACGATCGTCTATAAGGGCTTCGTACAACGAGAAGAAATGTTACAGTTTATGGAATAATAACAGATACGACCAAACTGTCTTGTCTCTTCTGCTTTATTTAACATAACTTCGTTCACAGTTTCATTTCGCATTCACCACTCATTCACCGAAACCCTTTGATGAACAGTTTTGGTTGCTTAACACCAACAGTCAATGATAATGATACATCTTTTCTCCATTTTATAAATTGAAGCCCGCTCTCCGTGATATAATTAAAAAAAAAATCGGTCTCAATACCGCGTCCCTCGTGAGATGCGAATAGACTTATCCCGGAATTGACCGCCCTGTAGGTGTGCTCAATTTAATGAGCACACTTCGCTGTCCGCTATTTCGCGTAACTGAATGTCCATTTGTTAGTCTGATTATACATGGTAGCTATTTAAAATTCGCCCCTATATTTTTCACAACGCACAATTAGCACTTCCTTACTTATTTTTTTTTTTCTAAGAGTAAACGAAAAAAAAGACGCCGTATCATCGGCTTAGTCGACATAAAGCAAAACACCTTAATATGCCCAATTTCACCTCTTCTTATAGGATCGGCTACCTTACTCATTAATTTACTACATATTATTTCCAATAACACTAAACAGGTATCGCCGTTATATTTTAATTGTATTCAAAAGCATGTTACTACTATTATGACCAACCAAATCGTCACAAATCGCGCGGCGTGTGTTTTTAATGATAACTTTACGCTATTCAGTTTCCGTTAGAGCTATCTTGACTCGTAATGTTACACTGCCATAGCCCATGAACGACAGATTTCGCCGCACTGTCCTAACTGATACGTTCGTTGTACGTCCTACATTGATTTCTGAGGTTATTTCACTTCATGTTGCTTGTCTGATAGCACTGCCATCTCCACGCAAACGCCGCCGTTCTCGATCGTTAAATGAACGCCATCGATCACTGCGTTGTACGTGGTGACAAGTAATGCCTGAAATTTGATGTTCTCGGCACACTTTTGACACTGTGTATCTCGGAATACTGAATTTCCTAACGATTTTCGAAATGACAAATGCGTCTAGCTCCAACTACCGTTCCGCGCTCAAAGCCTGTTAATTCCCGAAGTACTGCCGTATATACATTGGAAACCTATTCACAAGAATCGTCTGTGTACAAATGACAGCTCCGCTAATGCACTATCCCTTTATACCTTTTGTGCGCGATACTACCGCAATTGTGCATATCACTGTCGCATGACTTTTTTCTGCTCAGTGTATGTCATCTTTACTTCGGCCGTCGTGACTTATTTTGGTGGCAAAATAGCAAAATCTGTTCTACTAACTTTAGTATCCCATTTTCTAATATAACTGTATCAAACTCACTTGATTTAATCCGATTATACTTAATTGTGCACCCTCGTTTTACTTTGTTGATATCTTTCATATAATCTGTTTTCAAGGCGCTGTCCAATTCGACCAATTGTTTTTCCATGTCCTTTAGCGTCTTTGTCAGAATGAAAACGACATCGACAAACCACAAAGTTTTTATGTCTTCTCCCTGAATGTTAGGTATCTTTCCCAATTTCTCCTGGGTTTTCTTTCGTGCTTGCTCAATTTGCAGACAGAATAATAGTGTGGATACAACCGTACCCCATTCTCTTGTCAACTTCTACGTCCCTTTAAGATCCTTCAATTGTTATACCTGCGGTCTGATTTAAATGTAAATTGAAATAACGTTTCGCTCTCTGTATTTTATCATTGTTAGAGGAATATGTCGAAGAGTATATTCCAATCGACATTATCAACAGCTATCTCTAAATTACAAATGCTATAAAACTTGGTTTCCATTCTTTCACCTGTCCTCTAACATGAGCCTCAGTCGTGCGTCCCCAAATTTCTCCAGAGCCCAAACTGGTCTTCCACAAGGTCGGCTTCTCACAGTTAATCTAATCTCCTGTACACTCAATTCGTACCAGTATACTGCAAACCACGATTTAGTAAACTGATGGTTAAGTTGCAGTCTCCTTTGTCAGCTCTTTCCTTCTTTGAAATTGCAATTGTTACATTCAAGTAAGAGGTTATTTACCAAGTCTCATACACACTGACGGGAAAAGACGCAACGCCAGCAAATGATTAATTCAGAGTAACACAATTACGGGAATAGACTTGTCTAGGTAACATATTTAAGTGATTAACATTGCAAGATCACAGGATAATGTAAGGGAGAGACAGACCATTAAAACTAAAACTTAACTCCTCCAAAACAGGCCGTGAAGGCGCAACGGTACCGACGGGCCTCCAAGTCGTCCTCAGCCCATAGGCGTCACTGGATGCGGATATGGAGGGGCATGTAGTCAGCACACCGCTCTCCCGGCCGTATGTAAGTTTCCGGGACCGAAGCCGCTACTTCTCAATCCAGTAGCTCCTCAGTTGGCCTGACAAGGGTTGAGTGCACCCCGCTTGCCAACAGCGCTCGGCAGACCGGATGGTCACCCATCCAAGTGCTAGCGCAGCCCGGCTTCGCTTAACTTCGTTGATCCGAAGGGAACCGGTGTTAACGCTGCGGCAAGGTCGTTGGCCAGATAAACCATTGCAAATGCGAAATGCTGGTATATTAATTACCGGTGTAACCGCCAGAGTTTTGAATGCAAGCATGCAAACGTGCTGGGCGCGAGTTTATGGAATGAAATTCCATGCCTGTTGCACTTGGTCGGTCAATACAGGGACAGTTAATGCTCTTTGTGGATGAGTCTGGAATTGTCGTCCGATGATGTCCCTCATGTGCTCGAGCGGAGATATATCTGGAGATCGAGCAGGCCAAGGTAACATGTACACACTCTATAGGGCTAGTTTGGTTGCAACAGCTGTATGTGGAGGAGTGTTATCTTGTTGGAAAACGCTTCCTGGAATGCTGCTCATGAATGGCAGCATAACACGTCGAATCACCAGATTTACGTACTTATTTGTAATTTGGGTGCTTGAAATAAGCACAAGAGAGACTCCTGCTGTCATACAAAATCGCACCTCACGCTATAGCCCCAGATGTCTGTGTAATGTGTCTAGGACGCAGACAGGTTGGTTGCAGGCCCTCAAATGATATCCTTCTAACCAACACACGGCCATCACTGGCACCGAGGCAGAACCAGCTTTCATCATAAAACACAACAGGCCACCACCATGACGTTCAATGAGCACTCACTTGACATAGCTGAAATCGTAGACTGCAGTGGTATGTAGTGAGTGGAATGCACGCTACACTGCAGGGCGTATGGCTCGGAGCTGTTCTTCAAGTAACAGAATGGTTCAAATGGCTCTGAGCACTATGGGACTTAACATCTGAGGTCATCAGTCCCCTAGAACCTAGAACTACTTAAACCTAACTAACCTAAGGACATCACACACATCCATGCCCGAGGCAGGATTCGAACCTGCGACCGTAGCGGTCGCCCGGTGCAAGACTGTAGCGCCTAGCCCGCATCTCGTGGTCGTGCGGTAGCGCTCTCGCTTCCCACGCCCGGGTTCCCGGGTTCGATTCCCGGCGGGGTCAGAGATTTTCTCTGCCTCGTGATGGCTGGGTGTTGTGTGCTGTCCTTAGGTTAGTTAGGTTTAAGTAGTTCTAAGTTCTAGGGGACTGATGACCATAGATGTTAAGTCCCATAGTGCTCAGAGCCATTTGAACCATTTTTTTGTAGCGCCTAGAACCGCTCGTCTTCAAGTAACGATTTGTAACCGTTCATTGTGTCACTGTGGTGCCAACTTCTGGTCATTTGCTGCTGCAGATGCAGCACGATTCGCCAGTGCCATATGCCGATGGTTTTCTCTCTCTGTAGTGCCACGTGGCCGTCGGGAGCCCGGTCTTCTTGTGACCGTATCTTCTAGTGACCACCGATTCATCAATCACGTAAGTGGTTACAGCAGTATCGCAGAAGGACCAAGCAATTTCTCGTCGCCCTATTACGCGGCCACGTTCAACCTCAGTGCGGTAATGAGAATGGCGTCTTTGTCACCTTAGAGGCATTCTTGACTAACATCAACCCATTATGTCCAATCCCAAAGGTAACTAACACTCACGACCGTCACAGCTGGTAACTGAAGCAAACCCGATTTGCATCCTTATAGTGGCACTACTAGCGCCGTTCTTTTACAACTGACGCGAAATCTGAACAGACATCATCTTTCAGATGCAGAAACAAGCTTACTAACTTTCTTTTATGTTGTGCAGCTGTTTTTTGGTATTGCGATTATTCTTTCTGTCCGTTTATCTTGCATGCCAAGTGGATTAGCTTTTTCTTGTACGGCTCACCTGTTTATTTCCTCCAGCTTTCGACTTTTCCATTTTTCTTGGTACTGGGTTTCCATCTCAGTTCCTGAAATTCGTAACCTTGCTTCTCTTTTCATTAAACGTATTTTTAATTTCCCAATAGGCAGCATCTACGGTTCCCCTAATCATTAATACTTCTACAGCCTTGCATTTGTTCCAACCATTCCTGCTAAGCCATTTTTCGATTTTCTGTCAGTCTCATTTTTAGCCGTCTATATTCTCTTTTGCCTCCTTCGATTGATGCATTTCTTATTTTCTGCTTTCGTCGATTGTATTCAACGTAATCAATTATTTCTACCAGGCATTATTTTTCTACCTATTTGGTCCTCTAGTGCCTGCACCATTTCATGTCAAAACTACGCATTTGTTTTCTACTGTGTTCCCACTCCAAGTTGCTGTCAAATGTTGCCTAGTGCTCACTCTGGATCTCTCAGCAGACTCTGACTCCATCAATGTGTCCAGGTCCTATCGCCTTAACTTCGTACATTTGTTTTGCAGTGTCTTCAGGTTTCATCTTCAGTTCATAACCAATCAATTATACGTAGAGTCCACATTCGTAAATGGACGTGTCTTACCATTGAAAATCGGCTTTCCAAGTCTGCCTGACCCTTACTAACTCAATATGAATCATTCCGCTGTCTCTAGGTCTCTTCCACATATGCAAAAATTCTTAACCAAGAATTAGTGATGATCAAGTTATGCTCTTGCAAAATTCTACAAGACAACTTCCAAATTGTTTCCTTTCCCCCAGCCCATACTCTCCTGCTATCTTTCCTTCTCATCGTTTTCCTACAGTCGAATTCCAGCCCAAAATTTTCAATTTCTTCATTAATCTTATCACACAGTTTCTAAATTTCACTGTCATACACAGATGTTGTTGGTATTTATACCTTTATGATTACACTATTTGTTCTATATTCGTTTTATTTTACCCCAAAAGCTTTTGCTGTTTGCTACACATGACCCTTTAGGGAAAGAGAAAACAACGTTTCATAAGGAACACTCTGTATACAGAGAATTCTTATATTTTCTGCGACTATACTATCATTCTTCTCCCTCTGATGTACACACACATAGTATCACAATCTTTATATTAAAATTACATCTGCTACAAAAAGAGAAGCAGCATTTCAATTGTTGGTAATTTATGTTTTCTATCTAGCAAATAGCGTTTCTTCGTGCTATCGATACATAATGTGTAGTTCTACAAGAGCGCGCTCAGTAAAAGATTTACCTAATTATGCTCTCGAAATCCAGTATATATATATATATATATATATATATATATATATATATATATATATATATATATATATATGTGTGTGTGTGTGTGTGTGTGTGTGTGTGTAGTGTCCGAAAGAACAGACACCATCCTGCAGTGACTATGAATGAAGACACAAATGAACTGAAGACGTTATGTGAGTTGAGGAAAGTGTTAATATTCTATTAACGAAGATAAAAGTATTTCTTATAATCATTCGTTTCCAATTTTGGATAGATCGTATAGCACCCCTGTAAAGCGCAACTTGTTCGAATGTAGCCCTTCTAACTGCTTAACTGTTGCCTCTAAGGGGTTTGAGTAACCACACAAATAATGAACTGCTGACGTCGCTCTGAACACCAATGAAGTCAGAAACTTCACTCACCAACCCGAGGGTATGAAAGACTCCTTTGCGGACTTCATTTCTGGAGTCTATTCGAAGGCTGTTCATGACAACTGCCGAGAGCACTCCATCTGTAGTTTGGCAGCGCGGATACTTCTCAGTTAACGAGGTCCGACATCCAGCACGTGCCTCGCGGGGAACACCCCTTTTCCAGAGCCACAATGGGTTAGCTGCCGTGACGGATGGTGACCACTGTTCGTCCCACCTGCTGTCTGCTGCCGCGCGCTCGAGCGAAGTATCCCCGACTCTCTGGCCCTGGAAGGAGAAGCAAGTATTATCATAACGAGGTAATCAAATTCGGAACGAAAGCTCGCAGTACGAAAGGATTGGGAAAAATAACATTTTTGCCGTTTACTATACTATTTATCGAATTAGAGAATTGCAAAAAAAAAAAAAAAAAAAAAAATGCTCTGAGCACTATGGGACTTAACATCTGAGGGCATCAGTCCCCTAGAACTTAGAACTACTTAAACCTAACTAACCTAAGGACATTACACACAGCCATGCCTTAGGCAGGATTCGACCCTGCGACCATAGCAGTCGCGCGGTTCCGGACTGAAGCGGCTAGAACCGCTCGGCTACCGCGGCCGGCAGAGAAATGCAATTTGATCACTCTAGCACTAAAGGCTGTCCTCTGATTTGTCACTATTATGTAGACGGAGATTCGATTTCTCAGGTTTCATCGGCGTAATTGATTAATATTGAGCTTCCTGGTATTTAGCCAACTTACTGTTTCCGTTTTCTACACAATATTTCGACGACCAACCCAGCCCTCTTCTTCGGGTGCTGAGAGCTTTGCTATTGTGTGTGTACTCTCTGCCTGGACTCCAACAGACCGTGAGCTATTGCTGGTCTCACGCCATTGTTTACAGCTGATGCTCTTTTTTTTTCTTTTTTAAAGAGCATACTCTGGTAATCCGTCAAACAAAAATTCTCTTGGCATTTTCCAACTCTGATGGATTTGGTGGTTGGTGACAATAAATTGAGTGCTGAACCCCAAGCGTTATTTAAATTAAACCTCTATCCCCTTTTATTTGGTTTTGTGACGTCTTTATTTCAATAGACTCCTTAATTATGCTCCCCCGAAACGGCGTTTGCACCACGATATTGATATCATCGCTTCTCATTTCGCGATTATATTCGAGGCACTGCTCGACGACAGCTAATTTCTTGGGTGTTTTAGTCGGGTGTGTCGCTGATGTTGCTAGCATCTCTCCACGACTGTCCTGATAGTCTGCCCAACCTAAGACATGCCAAACTCGCATGGAATGCGGTACACTCCCAGCTTCCGGACACCGAGATCGTCTTCAACATTACAAAGAATACTTTTCATCCCAGTTGAAGGAAGCGAAATACCCTGGATACCATATATCCGTAGAAGTCTACCGATTTTTTCGGATACTGGGCCAGCTTAAGGCAGAAAATGGGAATAAACAACTTGGCTAAACAGTCGGAAGCTCACTATTAATACGGATACAGCTTTATTTATGAGGGTGTTCAAGAGGGACAAACATCCTACTCCGTTTACTTGCTCATTACCGGTATCGTGCGCGATAGCACCACGCTCAATCTTTGTAACTAGCACCACTGTGCCCAGAATTTCCACTCCAGACGTTTCCCTACATCATTCTCGATCACAGAGTTGAGCACAGTTAATTCCTTATGTACTAATCATCATGATTTTGAAGCTCTTTTGTCTGTGTTTGCTTTAACAATAACATATAATTCTGAGTGGGGTCCGCCTTTAGGAAAACACTATTTTGTTTTTGTCCCAGACATGTTTCATACTCAAAAAACAAGGGCTAAAAATAGCCTACAGGACAGACAACTCAACATAGAGGAAACTAAGGACAACCAACACAAGCACAGATAAACACAACACATCTGTTATTTACCAACTAACATGTCGGGACAGTAAATCAGTTTATACAGGACAGACAAGCAGAAAATTTAATATCAGATACACAGAACACAAGTGAGCATTGAAAAGTAACAGCTGCCACTCAACATTTGCTGAACACCTTATAGACAATAAACGTATCCCAACAGATATCAACACTGATTTGAAAATTCTCAAATGCAGCAACAGCCCCTCACAAAAACTACTAACGGAAGAAAATTATCACATACAAAAAGCCATATTTGAAGGAAAGGAAGTAATAAATGAAAACACAGCTCTCTGCAATGGAACTCTGTTCTCTGCCCTCAAAGAATTAGTAGATAATACCAACCTATAGAATTCCCCTACCCCCCCCCCCCCACACACACACACACACATGCACATACAGACACATACATAAAAAACATATGTACACAAATAAACTATAAATAAATGAATAAATATAATTATAACAATAATTATAAATCCTAAAACCTACTCTCTCTCTCTTTCTCTTTCTCTCTCTCTCTCGCTCCCTCCCTCCCTCTTCCTCTTTCTTTTCACTCTCTCTCTCTCTCTAAGAAATTAAAAAAACCGCCAATGACACCTTCAACTGTTCCACTGTCTGCCATCTTGTTTTCACACCTTCTCCTGTTCCACTGTCTGCCATCTTGTTATCACAGCTGATAGACAGCGACAGTGACAGTGACAGTGACAACTCCAATCACTGAACTTGGCAACTTGGCAATGAAGAAGATGACGAAAAAAGAAACCGTATGTGAAACATAATGTAAATAGATACACACACACACACACACACACACACACACACATACACACACACAACCTTCCACATGAATTATTAATCTCAGGCATAGCCACAACAGTTTAGAAATCGTAATTTTTGCGTAAATGTTTTGCCTACATTAAGTTGTATATGGTTGGAGGTGACAAACTGTAAAGAAAAACAGACACTATAAAAACGTAATACAGCAGGAAAACCACACCATATGGTAAGAAGGTATGAATACACAATTTTAGCCGGCCGGTGTGCCCGTGCGGTTCTAGGCGCTTCAGTCTGGAACCGCGTGACCGCTACGGTCGCAGGTTCGAATCCTGCCTCGGGCATGGATGTGTGTGATGTCCTTAGGTTAGTTAGGTTTAAGTAGTTCTAAGTTCTAGGGGACTGATGACCACAGATGTTAAGTTCCATAGTGCTCAGACCCATTTGAAACATTTTGAACACAATTTTATGTGCTCCTCAAAAACCTGTAATTACTATTTAGAAACTAGTATTTGTATGTATTTAAACAGTACAGAACATTGCTTATGTTTAACAACGATAACAAGAAGGAAAAACCACTGATGATGCTGCAATTGCAGTGAAACATGTCTGGGACAGAAACAAAATAGTGTTTTGCTAAAGGCGGACCCCTCTCAAAAACATATGTTATCCTTATGTACTCTTTATCACATATATTATTAGAGAGAAAGAAAAGTTCTGTGCGTTACGCAATGCTACTGCTGTACAGAGTGAGTCAGGAAGAAAGGTACACGCTTTGAGAGGTGATAGTGATTCTGAATAAAAAACATCATGTGAACGTAAGTTATGTTCTTAGAAGTCTCCGAAAAAAACTAATATAAACAGTGCGGGACAGGAGAAAAGCAGGTTATAGGGAGTAGCACAAGCCCAGCCCAATTGGTGTACAAGTCAGCAGCCATGAAGATAAAACGGAAACCTACTGCTGGAAGCAACGGACTTACTAAATCAGTGTGTATGTGGGAAAAACGTGTGGTTTCACAAAAATAACCAATAGACAGCAAAGACAACACTACGTGGCTTAACGTTACTTTGGTTGTATTCGCATGTGAGTGCTGGTGGAGAAGTACGTTCGGCTGATTGCCATGATTTTCAAACAGCTGTATGTTGGACATGGTCAAGAAAAGGGCATATGTGTATTTGAAGCTTTTTGTTGAGAGCCACCAATACTGTCACCCCTCAAAGCCTCCTCACTCACCCTGTCTCCAAGGTGTGCACTGTATGAAAGTCATTCATATGATTTGCCTTGATGTTGTGTGTTTGTTTTATTTTGTCAAGCTGCACAGTGGATTGATCCAATAAGTACTCTTTGGCTCCTGCAAGAAACAATTTCCACCTCACACTACTACAGATGTCAGACAGACGCTCCTAATGTACCAATAAGAACTGCTTGAAAAACATTCAGCAACAAATATCTTCTGGAGTCGTCTGCTGTAACGAAAAGACACAAAAATATTCTCTATCCTTACATAATTAGTGGGATACTAGGGTACAGGAGTAATGCTAGTTAGTGTAAGAAAAACATTAAACGAACGAAAAATATTATTTATTGCAAAAAAATTCTGAGAAATCAAGTGAAACATTTTCTTACAAAAATTAATAAATTTCTGGATTCTTTTCGGAACAGTAGATTCCCTCTTATGGATAGGAATGCTATTATTTTACAAAGTATTGTCAGGTTCTTTTCTCCCTTTCCTTTAAGAATGTTATTTACTTGGCAGAATTGCTGAGAGCCGGGCCTACAGAACTAGAATCACTTTTCTAGGTACGCTCAAGGCTGTCGCGTGAGAAATGTAGTGGAGTGTACTGTTAGGGAGGACAGATGGGGCTCGCGTATGCTGTAGCGCACAATACTATGAGCTGCGATGACTGCTGCCTGTGTTGCTCGCTGCTGACAAATAAAAAGACTATCTCTTTCTGTCTAGATTGACCTTCGCCAATCAAACTCTCTCTATGTCATCTACATCTACATCTACATACATACTCCGCAATCCACCATACGGTGCGTGGCGGAGGGTACCTCGTACCACAACTAGCATCTTCTCTCCCTGTTCCACTCCCAAACAGAACGAGGGAAAAATGTCTCCATATATGCCTCTGTACGAATCCTAATCTCTTTTATCTTATCTTTGTGGTCTTTCCGCGAAATGTAGGTTGGCGGCAGTAAAATTGTACTGCTGATTGCAGCCTCAAATGCTGGTTCTCTAAATTTCCTCAGTAGCAATTCACGAAAAGAACGCCTCCTTTCCTCTAGAGACTCCCACCCGAGTTCCTGAAGCATTTCCGTAACGTTCGCGCGATGATCAAACCTACCAGTAACAAATCGAGAAGCCCACCTCTGAAATGCTTCTATATCCTCCCTCAATCCGACCTAATAGGGATCCCAAACGCTCGAGCAGTACTCAAGAATAGGTCATATTAGTCTTTTATAAGCTGTCTCCTTTACAGATGAACCACATCTTCCCAAAATTCTACCAATGAACCGAAGACGACTATCTGCCTTCCCCACAACTGCCATTACATGCTTGTCCCACTTCATATCGCTCTGCAGTGTTACGCCCAAATATTTAATCGACGTGACTGTGTCAAGCACTACACTACTAATGGAGTATTCAAACATTACAGGATTCTTTTTCCTACTCATCTGCATTAACTTACATTTATCTATATTTAGAGTTAGCTGCCATTCTTTACACCAATCACAAATCCCGTACAAGTCATCTTGTATTCTCCTACAGTCACTCAACGACGACACCTTCCCGCACACCACAGCATCATCAGCAAACAGCCGCACATTGCTGTCCACCCTATCCAAAAGATCATTTATGTAGATAGAAAGCAACAGCGGACCTACCACACTTCCCTGGGGCACTCCAGATGATACCCTCACCTCCGATGAACACTCACCATCGAGGACAACGTACTGGGTTTACCCTTCATCCATGGTTCGCAAGATATCATGTGAATAAAGGGCGAGTTACGTTTCACAGGCGCGATGCTTTCTAAAGCCGTGCTGATGCATGGACACCAACTTCTCTATCTCAAGGAAATTCATTATATTCGAACTGAGAATATATTCGAGAATCATGCAACAAACCCATGTTAAGGATATTGCTCTGTCATTTTGAGGATCTGTCCTTCTACCCTTTTTATATACAGGCGTCACCTGCGCTTTTTTCCTTGATGAAGTCAAGAACTCCTATCCGCCCCTAGTCTAACTACTGGCATGGTACATCGGTCAGATAACCAGTCCACCGCGATGCCACTCAATATTCGCTCGCAGGCGTTTAACTAGTACTCTGTCCATGTTCACACCACACAATAAGTGTCGCAGCCAACACAGTGAACAATGCTTAATATCGAACGACTCAACATAGAGTGTCACTCCGATTCACTAACAACAGAGGTGCTCTCCCAGTGAAGTACTGAGGAGACACTTTGTTCCTTGCTCTTTGCATACACGAGCGCACTCGCTCTCGCTATGTGTTCCCGGAGCGATAACGGAATGGCCCCTTTTTCTGGATAAGTTGCAAGGGTATATCATTCGCTGCCTTCCCTCACTCCTCTGACTCTTTGGGTTAGAAATATTCCGCCAATCAGCTTTGCTCTCTTAAACGGGAGAATGACGTTTCGTTTTAGTCGACCAGTGCGGAAATCTGTAGCATCTCCGTTAGGCTTACACTGTCCTCCTGTGAGAACTCCGTAACTACGCAGTCGGTCTGTGAAAAAATGCGTCTTCTGGGCACTCCCACATAATGTAGCGGAATTTGCTTTTATGTTGAACACAGGAGTTGTTATCCCTTCGCTCCAGCAAAGGTATCTTCTCTCTGGGCAGTCGCTTTGGCCGAAGTAGGTATGTTGCTGACCCAGCCCTCTGAAGGGACGGTCTTCCCAGTGGGCTGGTTTCCTCTTTAGAACGAAAACTCCTATGGCCGTGATTTTGCGTACGCCAGCCTCGAATTTTTCAACCTCGGTGTGCACTTGCGATTTAATTATTAGATTTGCATATCGCTTACATGAATTCATACAAAATTGACTCTACCTTATCGAGTTTGGGTTCGAATGAAGTGTCTTGATGTGCAGAGTACGATTGTTAGGACAGAATATGTAAGAAATGAAGGTCAGGAGACTACACCACCTTACAATGTATTCGTGCTTTAATAAATGGGGATTATAAATGTGTATACCACAGTCTGATTATTTTACCACAAAATATGATCACGTGCGATTTTGTCAATAATGATGGGTATTCCTGTGTAGTTAATGTCGAATTAAAAGAAAATCATTTACTTACACTTATCTTGTAGTCTTCCTATGCAGAAACTCACACATGTTAAACATCACTTCCACAATTAGAGTTTGCAGTAATTTTATTAAACAGGAGCGTACAGTAACAAAAAAGTCACAAAGATATTTTACAGATATATGATGCTACAGGTCGTCCACATGGTACGTATAGAGTTTTTTCTTACAAAGGGTAAAAAAAAGATGGACCGTTAAATAATTAACCAAATGGGTTGAAAGTAGGCAGATGTGACATACATGTACATACAAATGACAAAAATTTCAGAAAATTTAATAATTTATTCGAGAGAAAGAGCTTTACAGCATTAGGAAGTCAATAACGCCAATAACGCACGTGTACACCTCTGGCCCTTATGCAAGCAGGGATTCGGCTTGGCATTGTTTGACAGAGTTGTTGGATGTTATCCTAAGAGATATCGCGCCAAATTCTATCCAACTAGTGCTTCACATGGTCAAAATCACGAGCTCGTTGTAGGGCTCTGCCCGTAATGCTCCAAACGTTCTCAACTGGGGAAAGATCCGGTGACCTTTCTGACCAAGTCAGGGTTTGGCAATCACCAAGGCAAGGATTAGAAACACTCACAATGTGCAAGCGGGTACTGTTTTGCTTAAATGGAAGGTCAGGATGGCTTGCCACGAAGAGCAATGAAGCAGGCTGTATAATATCGTTGACGTACCGCTGTGCTGTAACGGTGCAGCCGATGACAAGTAAAGTTTCCTGCTATGAAATGAAATGGCACCCGAGACCATCATTGCTGGTTGTCGGACCACGATAGTTAGGTTGGTAAACCACCGCTGCCCAGGGCGTCTCCAGACACGTCTTTGCTGGTCAGCCGGGGCTGTGTTAGAAGCAGAATTCGTGACTGAAAACAATTCTACCCCAGCCAACGAGATTCCACGCCGCCCTCACGAGGACATTCATCAACTGTATCACTCAAGCCGAATAACTGCTTGCATAAGGGCCAGAGATGGACCAAAGCATTGATAATTTTTTCAACCTTTGAAGCTCTTTCTCTTGAATAAATCATCCAATTATTCAGAAATTGTAATCATTTGTTTGTCTCTACATGTGCATCACATCTACCGATTTCCATCCCCCTCGGATAATTCCTTCGTGGTGTGTCGTTCTTTTTTGTCTTCGAGTGTACTTTGCTTACTACGTCACACGCCCACATACCACTTCTCAGCATTTAAGCTCGTGGTGGGCGTGGTCATAAAGCTGTACTGAATACTGTTAATCCGCATAGGAAAAAGGAATGACTGATGATATTGGTTTCCCGCGATCCACGAAAACAAGGAGAACGATATAAAATGGAACTAAATTTATTTTTTGCCTCTTCGCATAGTTGAGAGATCTCCAGCCCCTGCGTCAGCCTTTGCAAAGCACAACTATACTCCTCTAGTCACTGGAACGAAATACATTGCCGTCCATACGCGTACAGGTCACGCTTTTGAACTTAATGCTTTGACGTCAGAAACTACCTCGTTCGACTCGAAATTTCGGCGATCTGATTGGACAGTCCTCGTCCTGCGGGAACTTGGTAAAGCCAGCCACAAAAAATTCTTTTTGTTCGCACCCAAAGGAAGACACAGGAGAGCCAAATACCACACAAAGATATGCAAAGCTGGAAGGAAATGATCCCTACTTAGTGCTACTTTCAAAGATTCAATGTTACACTCAAACATGCTATGGAACAGTAAGAAGAATGGTCAATAGAGTAAGCAAACTATTATAAGCTAAGCTTCTTGCAGGAAAAATTTGTGGTAAGGTCTATGGGACCAAACTGCTGAGGCATCGGTCCCTAGGCCTACGCAATACTTAAGCTAACTTAAACGGTTACGCTAAGGACAACACACACACACCCATGCCCGAGGGAGGACTCGAACCTCCGATGGGGGAGAGCCGCGCGAACCGTGACAAGACGCCACAGACGGCACGGCTACCCCACGCGCCTTTCTTGCAGGACTGAGGCGTAGTCCACACAATGTGGACACATTTCAGAGTGACAAAGTATTCAAATTAAGAAAATATTTCCGTTAGAAAGTCAAAACACAGTTTTGTACTGACATTGCTAGATTGTTTTACATTTTTAATGCGTAAGACGAGTTTAGCAGTAATGTAAGTCGGTGCCAGATACATAAAACATATCTGGTGAAAACCACACAGTGACTTGTCACCCTTCTTACGGAGGGAATATTTAAGTACCGTCTGCCGTTTACTGTCTCCGTGAAAATACGACCAACAGTTTCGTCGGAGAAGTTAGTCTTCCTGTTAACAACCAAAACGCTCCAGACGACGCTCCAAACAATTCCAAATGGTTCAAATGGCTCTGAGCAATATGGGACTTAACATCTATGGTCATCAGTCCCCTAGAACTTAGAACTACCTAAGCCTAACTAACCTGAGAACATCACGAGGCAGAGAAAATCCCTGACCCCGCCGGGAATCGAACCCGGAAACCCGGGCGCCGGAAGCGAGAACGCTACCGCACGACCACGAGCTGCGGACCTCCAAACAATTGCCACCAATAGTTTCCGTTATGGACCAAACACAATGTTGGTACGATGGAAGACAACGAGTTTGGACAGAACGGGGGAAAAACTTCACTCCGTACAGTCAACTATCTTGTAGCAAGTGCAACTGTCTGTTGTAATTTTCATGAATAGCTGATCTTGCTTCACTCTGCTCCGATCTGCAGATTTGACTTCGTAAAAACAGTAATTTGGTGGCTTGCATTAGGTGACTTGCAGAAGTGAAGACGTTCCCGCAGGAAATGAAAACGTTGCAGCCCTACGCCGAAAAAATGGAACGGCCGATTCGTGAGGTCAGTGAGCGCTCGGGTGGTGACGAAAACACGGCGTTGCGGTAGGTCGCCATCCAGGCAGCTTCAGGCTAGTGGTTAGGTTTCGCAGAGTTTTTTTTCCTAGCTGGAATAGCGATGTACAGTAAGTTCATGGACAGAGAGATGTTGTTGGACATTCAGAAAAGGCTGTATGGTTATTCTTTATTTCGACCGTTCAAAGGCTTAGCTCTGCAGAAGTTATCCTTGAAGGGCAACAACTATCAAAGAGCAATTTATTACTACAGAATTCATACGTAGACTGTGAACATATCTACAGGGTGTTTCAAAAATGACCGGTATATTTGAAACGACAATAAAAACTAAACGAGCAGCGATAGAAATACACCGTTTGTTGCAATATGCTTGGGACAACAGTACATTTTCAGGCAGACAAACTTTCGAAATTACAGTAGTTACAATTTTCAACAACAGATGGCGCTGCGGTCTGGGAAACTCTATAGTACGATATTTTCCACATATCCACCATGCGTAGCAATAATATGGCGTAGTCCCTGAATGAAATTACCCGAAACCTTTGACAACGTGTCTGGCGGAATGGCTTCACATGCAGATGAGATGTACTGCTTCAGCTGTTCAATTGTTTCTGGATTCTGGCGGTACACCTGGTCTTTCAAGTGTCCCCACAGAAAGAAGTCACAGGGGTTCATGTCTGGCGAATAGGGAGGCCAATCCACGCCGCCTCCTGTATGTTTCGGATAGCCCAAATCAATCACACGATCATCGAAATATTCATTCAGGAAATTAAAGACGTCGGCCGTGCGATGTGGCCGGGCACCATCTTGCATAAACCACGAGGTGTTCGCAGTGTCGTCTAAGGCAGTTTGTACCGCCACAAATTCACGAAGAATGTCCAGATAGCGTGATGCAGTAATCGTTTCGGATCTGAAAAATGGGCCAATGATTCCTTTGGAAGAAATGGCGGCCCAGACCAGTACTTTTTGAGGATGCAGGGACGATGGGACTGCAACATGGTGCTTTTCGGTTCCCCATATGCGCTAGTTCTGTTTACTGACGAAGCCGTCCAGGTAAAAATAAGCTTCGTCAGTAAACCAAATGCTGCCCACATGCATATCGCCGTCATCAATCCTGTGCACTATATCGTTAGCGAATGTCTCTCGTGCAGCAATGGTAGCGGCGCTGAGGGGTTGCCGCGTTTGAATTTTGTATGGATAGAGGGGTAAACTCTGGCGCACGAGACGATACGTGGACGTTGGCGTCATTTGGACCGCAGCTGCAACACGGCGAACTCAAACCCGAGGCCGCTGTTGGATCACCTGCTGCACTAGCTGCGCGTTGCCCTCTGTGGTTGCCGTACGCGGTCGCCCTACCTTTCCAGCACGTTCATCCATCACGTTCCCAGTCCGTTGAAATTTTTCAAACAGATCCTTTATTGTATCGCTTTTCGGTCCTTTGGTTACATTAAACCTCCGTTGCAAACTTCGTCTTGTTGCAACAACACTGTGTTCTAGGCGGTGGAATTCCAACACCAGAAAAATCCTCTGTTCTAAGGAATAAAACATGTTGTCTACAGCACACTTGCACGTTGTGAACAGCACACGCTTACAGCATAAAGACGACGTACAGAATGGCGCACCCACAGACTGCGTTGTCTTCTATATCTTTCACATCACTTGCAGCGCCATCTGTTGTTGAAAATTGTAACTACTGTAATTTCGAAAGTTTGTCCGCCTGAAAATGTACTGTTGTCCCAAGCATATTGCAACAAACGGTGTATTTCTATCGCTGCTCGTTTAGTTTTTATTGCCGTTTCAAATATACCGGTCATTTTTGAAACACCCTGTATATATCAATGGATACTGGAATTGTTCTCACCTTTCTGCTAAAACCTCTTCTGCATGTAACCGAGACAGTATTCCGGTTCCAGATGGACTAACTGCTCAAGCAGCATTGATATCGTACAAAATGTACACGGATGGAATCGAACGACAGTCAAGGAAGTAAATAAAATCATTTAAGGCGAATGGCGTGAAATCTGAAATGCAAGCGAAACTGGGAGGGGAGCCTGCTGATTCCTCCTTAACATACCGTAAAAGTGGGCAGCCTTGTGACACTTTCTCCAGTTTTTGTAGTAAATTTCATGAAATTATGTGCTGAAACATTTATGTTCCACATATATGGGGTCTTCAACTTTTACCATTTTTATAACAGCGAAGTATATTTTTGCCATGGGTTATGCGGAGAATGGATTATCAACTGTCACAAGGTTAGCCCCAGCTCAGTACAATATTGTGACATGAAGTCTAACAGGTAAAGTACATTTAAATTAATCTTTCACAAAGCTGAGCTAACGTTGTGTTATTTACGACACGAAGTTGTAACTTTGTTACAAAATTTACCCAGTTTTAGGAGTTTCGTTTCATCCACATGCAGAAAAACACTTGTAACAAGATTTAATAATCTGATGGGATTTATTTTCCAAATATTTAAAAAAACAATTATTATTGGTCCATACTCATTCAAACGAAGTAAGAATGAAAAATAACTGACCTGAGTTAAGAAATGTGATCAGACAACCCGTTATACACTTATTTACGCATCTGTACAGTGGAAACGTATGAGAAAAAATGGTCGCAACAGTTACATTTAACACAATTTTCTGTAAGGAAGGTAATTACATCAAAATGTTATACCTTACTTATAAGTTTAGTGCTTTGAGAAAAAACGGGACCATGGCATATTTAATAAAATATTATGAGCAATATATATTGCTACATTTAGGAAGAAAACTATAATGGGATATAAACTACTCACAAACGTCTCTACATCAGTTAATAAGAGTTGTGACACTTTCAGCCATTTCAGTGGCTACTCTAGTTTCTGCAGGTATGTGTGCTGTCAATAAGTTACTCCTTTACTTACTTATTTAGTTACTCCTTGGCGCTACTCCATGTAGGGCTTCGGCGTCTCTGATGATCTCAGCACAATCCTGACGATTTTCTGCTCATTTCCTCCATCTCCTGACTCGAATGTTTCTCAAATCATTTTCCACATCCTCCAGCCACCGTTTCCGGCGTCTCTCTTTGCTCCTTTTACCACTTTAATTTCCTGTGTAAACATTTTGACAGCTCGATCCTCCGACATTCGCTCTACATGGCCCAGCCATCTCAATCCGTTACGCTTAATTTCAGTCACCAAGCTAGGATTTCTACATAATTCTTCCAATTACTTGTTTCTCCTTATCCTCCGTTGCCTCATACACGGCTCCAAAAATATTAAAACTATTTCTTAATATTTTCCTCTCCCATCTTCTCAAGAGCTCTTCTTCTGCTACAGTCATTGTCCGTGTTTCTGAGCCATACATTACCATCGGTCTTATGACTGTTCGATAGACAGTCACCTTCGATTTTCTTCTCAGACTACGTGACTGAAGGATCTTGATCAGGGCCCAGTAAGTTCTATCTCCTGCAGCTATCCAAGATTTTATTTCTTCTCTTACTCTGCTATCCTCCGTAAACAGCACTCCCAGGTACTGGAACTTCTCACATCTCTCATAATTGCCTCTATTCAACTTCATATATTTCTCTTTAACAGCAGCATTTTTCCTGGAAGCTAAGAGATACTGTGTTTGTGTTGTTTACTCCAAGTCCCAACTGTGCTGCCTCCTTTTCCAGCCTGCCCAATCCTTCTTCCATTTCTTTCAAACTTCTAGACAGCATACACACATCATCGGCATAAGATTTTGGTGCATACGGTTAAACAGAGTGCCACGTCGGTTATCAATCTCCACCCTTCACATCACTCTCTCCAAAACTATGTTGAAGAGTAGCGTGGATAATACATCACCCTGTCTTAACACTTGGTTGACCTCAAATTCTCTGGTTCAAATGGCTCTGAGCACTATGGGACTCAGCTTCTGAGGTCATCAGTCCCCTAGAACTTAGAACTACTTAAACCTAACTAACCTAAGGACATCACACTCATCCACGCCCGAGGCAGGATTCGAACCTGCGACCGTAGCGGTTCCAGAATGTAGCGCCTAGAACCGCTCGGCCACCCCGGCCGGCTCAAATTCTTTAGTAGAAAGTTTTCCTTCTACTTTTACCTGGCATTTTGTGCGGTCTGATAAGTTTACCTGGGTATTCCATCTCCATTAAGGTGTCGTATAGCTTTTTCCCTTCTAGCACTATCATAGGCCTGTTTAAAGTCTACAAAAATCTGGTGTACATCCACATTGTTTTCATAGCACTTTTCCATTATTTGCCTTATAATGAAGATGTGGTCAGTTGTTGATCTGCCCCGACGAAAACCGTGCTGGTAGTCTCCGAGTACTTCTTCTGTAATTGGTACAAGTCTCATAGCAATGACTTTGGCTAATACAGTACTTTGCACACCACTCCGACCGAAGCAATACCGCCATAATTTTCATAGTTTGATTTGTCCTTCTTCTTATGAATCGGGCATATAACGGCCATGTTCCACTGGTCTGAAATCTCGTCCTTTTCCCATATTTCCACTATCTACTGGCGTATCAATATTGTTAGATATTCTCCTCCACCCTTGATCATCTCTGCTGAAATGTTGTCGTTACGTGGAGCCTTATTATTCCTTAGGCTTTTAATTGCCTTCCTAACTTCCTCTGTTGTTGGTATAGGTACAGGACTTTCATCCTGACTAACATTCTGCCACTGTTGGTCACCCTCTTTTTCATTTTTTCCCAGAACTTCTCTTTCTATAGTGACATTCAGGAGCTTATTCCTTTAGCCAACGAAAATAACGTTTTTCGCTTTCCAATGGCTAAAGAAACTGTCAGGAAAATTGAACACTTTTAAGAGAATGGTCAGCACATACTCCGTATAGCTTATTTATACCGACATAGCTTCAGTTAATCAGCTTTTCAAAGTTATGGGCAGTAGAAGGATGTTCCAAGAAATCTACAGACATGTTTTTCCGCCTATATTGTTTAACGCACGGAGGAACTTTCCTTATGCACGTGCTGGAACCTCCATCACTTATGGCATCCCTATGCAAGAACACACTTGCCACAGGCCTATGTATTTCATGTTAACCAGGATTACAGCATTTAAGAATAAAATGCTAGAGCACGCTGTTGTCACACAGTAATAGCTTTGTCACAAAGTTGCCTTCTATTACGCTACTAAAAATAGAACACAGTTGGGAAACATTGTCATAAGCGATAGATTTCATGGGATGTTATTTATCCCTTACATGCTAATTAAACGTTTTATTCACTGATATTGAGGTGTTTTCCTTTACGACCTGATATTTCACATAAATGTTTTAGTTGTGTCCAACTGACATGTCTCACGCTTAAAAAAAAAATCGAGTTTCCAAAGCATTTGCTTCTTGTCTTGAAGATATTAATGAGATCGTCTTATATTCAGTATATTCTAGGAAAGTGTATACTTTCTCTCAGGACTTGAGATACTATACCTTTGATTGTGGCACCATACACAATCATTAGCTCGGCTCCAGGGAGGTAGGGTACCCTTCCCTATTCCTTCAATGGGGTAATTCCTGTCTGGCGCGTCCACGTCGCGGGTGTGGGCATCGTACACTTCAGAAGGCCGGAATGCTAGGATGGTTGAGTTCATGCAGGGATCCAATCCCTTGAGGTATAACACAGAACCCATGCCCAGAGTTACGGGTGAAGACCTTAATGGCAGTGACGGTGGAGAAGGAAGACTTCGGAACGGCGTAACTGGGTAATGTAACTGATGATGAGAAACAGAAGGCCGAAATTCTAAACCTAGCATTCAAAAACTCGTTTACGCTAGAGGACTGCAGCACCCTTCCCCCTTTCAACTATCGAACAAACGAAAGGATGGCTGACATAGTGTTTAGTGTATCTGGGATTGTGAAACAGTTAAGATCCTTAGACGCCAGAAAGGCATCTGGCCCAGACCGTACCCCATAAGATTTTATGTTGACTATGCTACAAATATAGCACCATTCTCATCCGTCATCTATCAGAGATCATTGGAACGGCGGAAAGTTCCACGGGACTGGAAGAAGGCCCAGGTCATAGCAATCTATAAAAAGGATAGAAAATCGGATGTACATAATTACCGGCCAATTTCACTGACGTCGATTTGTTGTAGAATCATGGAACATATTTCGTGTTCAGACATAATAACCTTTCTAGACTCTGAGAAGCTCATCTGCAGAAACCAGCACGGTTTTAGGAAACAGCGGTCATGCGAGACATAGCTGGGCCTCTTTGTGCATGATATATAACAGGCTCTAGATACCGGCTCCCACGTTGATGCCATATTTCTCGACTTTCTAAAGGCATTCGACTCAGTTCCGCACTGTCGCTTGTTACAGAAAGTGGGCGTTTACAGTCTATCCAATGACATATGCGGTTGGATAGAAAATTTTCTAACAGACAGGGAGCAGTATGTCGTCCTGAACGGGGTAACTTCAACAGAAACAAGAGTAACTTCAGGTGTGCCCCAGGGCAGCGTAATAGGTCCTCTGCTTTTTACGATCTACGTAAACGACCTGGTTGATGGTATTGACGGCAGCCTTAGACTGTTTGCCGATGACGCTGTAGTCTACAGGAAAGTAGTATCACACGAAAGTTGTGAACAAATCAATGAGGATTTGCAGAAAATAAATGCGTGGTGTAATTACTGGCTGTTATCTCTCAATATTAGTAGGTGTAACCTACTGCGTATAACAAGGCGAAAATCCCCATTAATGTATGAGTACAAAATAAATGATCAGTCTTTGGAAGCGGTAACATCAGTCAAGTATCTGGGTGTGACTATTCGAAATGATCTCAAATGGAATGATCAGATTACACAAGTAATGGGTAAGGCGAACTCTAGATTGCGGTTTATTGGTAGAATCCTGAAGGGATGCAGTCCTTCAACAAAGGAGATAGCTTACGTTAGTTCGTCCAGTCTCAGAGTATTGTTCGTCTTTATGGGACCCTTACCGGTTGGGTCTGATTCAAGAGATTGAGAAGGTCCAAAGAAGAGCGGCAAGATTCGTGACTGGTACATTTAGCCATCGCGAGAGCGGTACAAATCTCATAGAAAGTTTGAAGTGGGACACAATTGCAGATAGACGACGCGCTAAACGGAAGGGGCTGCTCACTAAATTCCGAAATCCAATCATCACCGAGGATGTAGAGCTTATATTATTACCACCAACTTTCAAATCGCGTAAGGGTCATCGTTCAAAGATAAGGGAAATAAGAGCTCGTAGTGAGGCGTTCAGACAGTCGTTTTACCCTCACGCGATCCGCTAATGGAACAGAGGGGGGAGGGGGGGAAGGGGGGGGGGAATAAGACTTTGGCGCGAATTGTGCCCTCCACCACACACCGCTTGGTGGCTAGCGGTATATATCTGTAGATGTAGATGTAGATGTAGATGAGGCAACCCTCCTTTCTGGGGATTAAATGAGAAGGGATCCACTGCCTTGTGGTGAAGGAGAAACTCCAAAAGCTAAGGGAGACAACCGCAACAGAAAATCCTTTCTTGCGTTAGGCCTAGCAAGCCAGTAGGAAAGTCTTCATATATTGCTTTCAAACCACAGACGAGCCTCGGAATGAACTACTCAGGATTAGACCCCACTGTTTCTTCAAGTACTGTTGCGAATGATGGGAGACCTGATGATATTCATCAGTACAAGAAGATGAAACCAACTGGACTAAAAAATAACCTACATATTGGCACGCTTAATATATTAACCCTCAATTGAAAAATGGAAGAAATGACAGATGTACTACAGTTAGATATATTGGGATTAAGCGAAACAAAGTGGAAGGGAAAAGGAGAGAATAATTTGAGAGGAGGAGGAAAACTGTACTGGAGTAGGAATAACATGTCTGGAAGAAATGGTGTGGCAGTGATGGTGAATAAGAACGTACAAAGCTGTATTGAAAGTGTGAGATATAAATCAGACAGGATCATAATCTTAAACCTGATATTCCAAAAAGAAACACTAAAAGTAATCCAGATTTATGTACCTCAAGTGGGATGTAGCTAAGAAGAGAAAATGGACTTTGTAAATGTGTTAGAAAACCATATAGAGAGTGCTAGTATAGTGATGGGATATTTTAATGCACAGGTAGGCAAAGACAGAAAGGGATTTGAGCAAGTATTGGGATGTTTTGGATATGGAGGCAGAAATGAAGAAGGGAAGACTCCTGGATTTGTGCCAGAGGAATGGAATGAAAAGAGCAAACAGCTGGTTTGTGAAGAGAGAAAGTGATGTTATCACCAGATACAGTTGCGATGGAAGACCCAAGAGTGTAATTGATTGTATTCTAGTAGATAGGGAATGAGAGAGAAAGTAACAAATGTGAAGGTAATTCCAAGTGTGAGTGCAGGTGGAGACCATAGATTACTGGTGGGACAATGGAAAATAAATCAGTGTGTCAAAAATAGAAAACAGAAGAAAGTGATGAGGATACGGGATTGGAAACTGAAGGAGAGTGAATGTGCTGAGAAGTACAGAGAATTAATCACACAAAAATTTCCAAAAGAAGTTTTCTGCGATATAGAGAAAAAATTGAGTTCATTCAGAGACACTTTAGTCGAAGCAGCACAAAAAGTATGTGGTAGAACATCTGGAAAGGAAAAAGTAAGGCAGAAAAGTTGGTGGGATGATACCACAATCCAAGCACTTAGAAGAAAAAATGGAGCGTGGAGAAAGTAGTGGAAAACTAAAAATGACGAAGACCATAAAAGATATACAGAGGAAAAGAAGAAGTGCAAAGCAACAGTGGAAACAGCAAAGAAAAAGGCATGGGAAGAGTTTACAAAAAACTTGAAGAAGATGTGAAGAGTAATAAGAAAATGTTCTATAAAATGATGAAAATTAAAAGGAAGGCTTCTGAAGTACCAGTAAAGATGGAAACACAGGTCGGTACCGTGATTGAAGATCGGGGGAATATAAAAGATCTGTGGAAAGAACATTTTAAGAAGCTGTTAAACGCTGAGGAGCAGGTACATGAGGAAACAACAAATAATGGAGAAATTGAGAGTAGTTGGGAAGCAGAATTAGGACAAATTACACGGGAAGAAGTGGAAAAAGCTGTGAAGAAGATGAATGGGGGAAAGCCCCAGGACCTGATGAAGTATCAGTGGACATGATAAGAGCAGCAGGTTCAGTGGAAATGCAGTGGCTGTATAGAGTACTATCAAGCGTGTGGAGAAATAGTACCGAGCGGTCTACGGCGCTGCAGTTATGGACTGTGCGGCTGGTCCCGGCGGAGGTTCGAGTCCTCCCTCGGGTGTGTGTTTTTGTCCTTAGAATAATTTAGGTTAAGTCGTATGTAAGCTTAGGGACTGATGACCTTAGAGTTATGTCCCATAAGATTTCACACACATTTGAACATTTTAGAAATAGCACAGTACCTGACGATTGGAGAACAGGAGACATTGTTCCCATCTTCAAGAAAGGCAATAAAAGACTTTGTAAAAACTACAGAGGAATAACCCTTATGAGTCATACAGCCAAGAATTTCGAAAGATCTTTGCTAAGACGAATAAGTGAAAGATAGAAAAGGAGCCGACTGAAGAACAACATGGGTTTAGGAAAGGAAGAAGCACGATCGACCTGATATTTTCTATCCGTCAACTGATGGAAAAAAGTTGGGAGTATAACAAAAGGATGATAGTGGTTTTTATAGACATAGAAAAGGCATATGACTCAGTTAACAGACTCTGGGAAGAAATGAAGAAGATAGATATAGAAGATCGATACATCAATGTAATAAAGACAATATACAGAGGACACAATTGTAGAATTAGAACACCATTGGGGAATTCTGAATACTTCGAAATAAGACAAGGACTTAAGCAACGAAGTATTCTATCTCCTGCACTTTTTAATGTTGTGATGGAGGAAATGAATAGGGCAGTTAAAGATATAGTAAAAGAAAAAGACAAAAAGATGATTTTTGCAGATGATATGGCAATATGGGGTGACAAAGAGGTATATGTACAGTTACAGCTTGATGCGTGGAAGGAAATATGAAAAGGTATGGATTAAAAATAAATAAAGATAAGAGTGAATTAATGGTATTTGGAAGAGACAAAGGGATCAACGGAAATATTACCTCGAATGGAGAACCCCTCAAAGAGGTAGAGAGTTTCCCTTATTTAGGGAGTGAAATATCTAGGGATGGAAGAATAACTAACGAAATTAATAGAAGGTTACAGAAGGGAGGCAATTTCTACCAAACAATAAAACACCTGATTTGGAATAAGGAAGTTTCAGAAAAGGCCAAACTCCTTATGTATAAGAATTACTACTTCCCTATTGTCACCTATGGTGGAGAAACACGGACAATGACAGAAAGGGACTGGAACAGACTGCAAGCAGGGGAAATGAAATTTCTCAGAGCAGTTAAGAGAAAAACAAGAATGGACAGACTAAGGAATGTAGAGTTTAGAAAGGACCTTAAACAAGAAAGTATGAGTGAAGAAATTGGAGAAAGAGATTAAGATGTTATGGGCATGTTGAAAGGATGCATGGGCAGAGATTCCCCAGAATTATGGAAGAACTAAAGATGGATGGGAAAAGACCTAGAGGGCGCCCAAGAACATGGTGGAAAATGGGAGTGAGAATATTTGTAGAAAGAAGAGGTGTGACCTGGCAGCAAGTGGAGGAAGAAAAGTGGTGGGAGGACCGAGCCAAATGGAGAGAGGACTCGTCAGCACCTAGACCCGGCAGTAGCTGGAGCAGGATTTGGATATAGATAGATTGAGATAGTATAAAAAATAGAGATACTGAATCGGAAGAAGCCGAGGAGGAGCATGAGAACATTTTAATTCACAGTGTACTTGCTGCATTTCCTCTTGTTTGCTCTTAGGTAGTGAAAAGCCATTAACTGCTGAAGATTCCTTCTGAATTTTTTGTGCGGTTACTTTTTTTTATGAAAGACCTAGGAATACTTTTCTCAACAAAACCATCATGCCGCAACTAAAACCAGGAATCAATAGCGTGAAAATGTTGCCCGGAAACTGAAAATACGGATGATTTTTATGGTTCCCATTAAACTGAATGATTCTGGAAGCAACAATGTTGGAGGTCCATTCCATTGTTGCGTGATGGTGCTGGGTGAGTGCTCTGAAAGCAGTGTTCCTCAACCGGTGTGTTATCGGTACACTGGTGTTCCCCACAAAGTGAAGTATCTGACGCCAACACTTACATATTATTGTAAGAAAGTAAGTGATTTTGATTTTAGACATACCAATATTTTTTTTTCTTTTTTTGCAATTTATTCGCTTCGATTTTAAGTATGAGGACGCTATGTTATTCTTTAATTACTTAATACAGTTTGATAACTGTTATACCTTCACAGAAATTACTCATTGTTGTTGATATACTTCGATTATCTTAATTGTATTCCCGCTTGTACCACTGCATGGCAGCTACGCCGCTAGGGCGAGAGTACTTCGTAACACCGCAACTTTTCTGTACTGTGATTTTCCCTAAAATTCCGGAGCTTAGCAGAAATATCCTTCTGTTACCGTTTTTATTTCCTTGTATTGATATTTGTTCCACTTCCTCTTTTCGTTCGCTGCCAAAAGACCCACAAATTGTCAGACAACAAAACAATATGTTAGTTTAGCAATACTGTAGTTATGCCATTCCAGACTTACCATTGTGAGTACTTCAGCTAAGTTTTGCCGTAGGTGTGCTCTGTAGTAGCGTGAATATTTTGCTTGCAATACCAGTATTTTCTATTAAAGCGTTATTAAAATATTTTTTCCGATAGTGATGATTTCATTGTGTGAAGAGGCCCGTCCTCGAAGGAAAGCGGTGAAACCACCGAGGATGAGAAATAGAAACAGAAATTAGTGCAAAGATAATGTTGTCATTATTATTTATCTTATAGGTGACAAAACATGCTCTATCGCAGAGTGTGTTGTGAGTGGCGAAAAGCGCAATAAAGCTGCTATGGTTCCCAGTAAATTGAAATAACATTCTTCAAGAACACATATTCTCTGTTAAATAAAACTGTGAACTATTTTCGTCATCTGTCGGAACAAAACAAAAAAATTGAAGCTCAGGACTACAAGGTTACGTGTTTCACAGAAAGTACAGGAAGCAAACTAGCTATGTATAACGTAGCCGAAGTTGTAAAGGCCAAAAATCCACACACAGCAGCAGAAACGTTGTTAATGCCCACATGTAAACAAATGGTAACAGTGGTTCACAACCTGCTGCTGAAATTTCAAAAATTCCTCTCTCTGCTGTCAAATTATTAACATGTCCAGTGACATAAAACGCATTTTGAAAGAGAAAATAGAGAGCAGTCGAAAGTACTCACTTCAGATCCACGAGTCCACCGATATTGGCAGTCGAGGACAATTTTGCTACATAAGGTATGCTGATTGCAATGAATTTCTTTTCCTGCAAAGTACCACCTGAACGAGCAGCCGGTGTACCCTGATTAATAAAACGTTGCGTAACACCTCTCTGAAGCAGTCCATGAGATAAGGTTGAATTAATAAGCAAGAAATTGCAAGATACTGCGTGTAATGATGAAAGCATTGTCGGTGTCCTAATTTTTTCTCTCTGATTTTTCACATGGACCTTGGTAGTAACGGCACCTGATTAGGTAAAGGTTTACTTCAAGAGCTTAATCCTGCGACGAAATATCTTAAGTCTAACTAGGACACAAATAGAATTCTCTGAGTAGTTGTCACAAACCATTCAATTTATGTAACTGTAAGTAGGTAGAAAATTCAGACTGCCGGATTATTTGTGCCAGATAGTAGCTTCACACGGAAACCTTTCGTCATTGTTCTGTGGCACGGCGCTAACAATCACGACGATATGTGAGAGCATTATTAACACTTTGCTCATAAACAAGTGCCTACTAGTACAAGTTGATTGACGTAATACATATCTCAGTTATCTGGCTTTTGAGTAATATTATGCTGCTGATTATCTCGCAAAATTTTTACAGATACTCAGATTTTTTCAACTGACAAAATAACTGATGTCTCGTGTGGCAGGTACGTTTAGCACAAATGCACTAAACGGAAAGGATGTACAAGAGAACTGAACAGAAACATGTATTTGTATTTTCTTTTATTTCTATCTAATCGGTTTGTATTCCTTCTTTATTTCCTTGGCACTCCGTCCTGCCAGGACAACTTGCATAATGTCAGGACAGGATTTCACCCGCATATGGCATGTACGATAAATTATGTGCTCAGCAAGATCTCCTCTGCCGAGATTCATTTCTACTCGCAATATGTGGCGTCAAACAAGCACCGTGTTTCCGTCGAGGCGACGTTGAAATAACGACCAATTATTGACATAGTAGTGGGAGAAGTATAGCAAGGATTTCACGGGGAGTTGTTTATCTCTGTTCCACGCCAGCGAAAATGCAGGTGCACCGGCCAGCCAGAAAGCACGTGTATTCGCTGGTGACAGATTTCGACAAGCCTATGGACTGCGTTTGTGAAGTCACATAATGTGAGAACTGATAAGATAATATAGCATCAGCCATAAATTCAGGAACGGCAACTGCTTCGTTAGTCGAGCTACAACCGGCAATATATTTGTCATTCTGGCCTGACCATGCAGAAAGACTAACGGATTATTTGAGCAAATATAGCCCTTTCAGTGAGAGACAGTTTGGTTTGAAAAGTAGTACGTCATGCAATGCACAATGACAGCTATTAATAGGAATGTTTTTAAATTCATTCAAAATATTTGATACTGTTACGCTGAAATACTATTGCAGAAGGCAGAATCATTAAGAGTAAGAGAACCAGCACATGAATCATTCTGGCGGCGTCAGGAAAACAAGGGACAGAAGGTAAAGATAGTAGAAGTATCAAATGAAATGAAATGTGTAGTACAAAACTTTTTATTTAGAATATAGTGGTTCCTCAAGGTAGAATCTTAAGGCCGTTGTTTTTTATATACGTCAATTACTATCCAGACAATGGTTGACATGAAGAAAACATTCTCTTTGGAGATAACAACGACATTGTAATTACAGGTAAAACACTGGAGTTACTGGTAAAGAGAGCAAACGGTTTTTGTGAACACCAGTTTCGTTCAAATATTGTTTTCTCAATTTTGGTTTGTCATCTACCAACATTGCGAAATCATGATAGTCAAAAGTAGTAGTAAGCAGAGATACAGCAGTTAAATCTTAAGTATAAGCACAAAGAACATTAATTTGTTACAAATTTCAATTTACAGCGTCCAATACATCGGGCACAAGTTAGTGCGTTACATCCAATAAACAGTTTGTAACGTACGATCAATGGGCGTGATGGATGGGCTTACTCAGTAATAAATTACGATATACGGTTCTAACCCAGCAGTTGCTTATCGCAGGGGTTCTGCAACTTTTCCGTCGAGCCCTTCTAAAATAAATTATTTTGCATACCCCCGCTTCCCACTTTTCCCCCTTCCTCAGAACTTCTCATACTTGGAACAAAAACGGCCCGCGATATTTACCGCTCTCTAATTTTTGCAGCTATCAATTACAACAGCAACAATAATAACCAGAGTCTGTTTCAAGCACATCACAGTTAATAAACATTTTAGAAACTTTGTGTTATTCAGAGTGTCAAATTCAACAGTTAGATCCAGTTTATAAAGAGCCATAGCTGTGTGTGCTCTATTAGGAACTGACCAAGTATGTGTATTTCAGTGCATACTTTTTTACACATTAGTTAGTTAGGATTTAACTTTCTTCCATCTATATTGTTTCCGATCCTTTTAAAACATTTTAGTATCTGAAACACCACAATGTACAAATTACGTCAGAAAATAGTCAACATTTAAATGCCAATTGCAAAACTTTTATATTAAAACTGATCATCCAAAAGGTTCAAAATGGTTCAAAGGGCTCTGAGCACTATGGGACTTAACTGCTGTGGTCATTAGTCCCCTAGAACTTAGAACTACTTAAACCTAACTAACCTAAGGACATCACACACATCCATGCCCGAGGCAGGATTCGAACCTGCGACCGTAGCGGTCGCGTGGTTCCAGACTGTAGCGCCTAGAACCGCTCGGCCACTTCGGCCGGCTCATCCAAAAGGAAATAAAGAAAGAGTAAAGACGCACACCGATCGAAATTCGGAAATTTTCTGACTTTTTCATATTTACTGTGAGGTGTGTGCTTGAATTTGTGAAGAAAGTAGTCCCAGTCTTGGTTGTATCTCTGTCAGCAACTCACAGATCGCATTCGAGCTGCAGCTGAGACCGATATTTCGTCTTAATTAATGCCACTGCGGATGTTGTTGACTAACACAAACAAGTTGATGGTGCGATCAGTAACACTTCCATTGCCCCTCTTGTTAAACTGGGATACTCATTATGAGTCTGCACCTAGGCATTTCTAGGACATTTCGATTTAAATTCATTTCGAAATGTTCTATCATTTGAGAGTGAAAGAAGTCTACTAGACTACACTTATAAGTCGCACCGAATATTGTAATGATACTAATGTAAACTAAAATGAAATTATTAAATTGTAAACGATGTATGTCTCTGATGGGCTCTATAAAGCGGGAACGCTGACTTTGCACGACCGCGGAGCCAAAGATACTGCTTCTGGTGTGAGATTGTAGAGTTGGAGTAAGTGAGCGCTTGGCGCAAAGCAGTGAGTGTGTGTCGGTGTGTAAGCGAAAGATGGTGCAGTAGGCAGTTTGTGGTGTGCTCTGTAAAACCACCAAGTGTTAGATTATAATATGGGAATTTTCTCATACCAAGATTTGATGTTACACCACACGTAAAATAGGTAGTTAAAAATGATTAGTGGTTTTACAATGAAACGTAAATTTAATTGTGGCAGGAAAGGATTACTGGATTCATATTACGAAGAAGGTTTGCGAGTACATGTATTATTGGAAATATAAATGTGGAAGCAGAAGCCTTAGAGCAGTTAAGGTAAAGATGTTAATTTTTTACTTTTATTTTGCCAGCGCGTTAGTGCAAATGAGTTGGCTGATAATTGGTAACAGTGAGTTCTATGATGAGTAACCCCGCAATGTAAGTAAACAGGTTTGAAGAATATGCTGGTTAGATATATCTCTTTTGTTATGTTTCTAAGATCTGGTAACACAGATATTTGTAATTTGATGATATGTCTGTATGCTTTTTAGTGATGTTAGATAATACTTGCTGTACAAATCTCATTGTTTGTGGCTATGTCAGCAGAGATGGGTTTTCTTTTAGTAACGAGGATGTTATTTTTCTTAATAATGTAATTTCAGTTGTCAGAGGTTTTGAAAAATCGAACTTAACTTCGATTACAACTTCACTATTGAAAAAGTCAGTGTTAGTAATTCACCTAAACCCTACCGCCTCCCTGTCCAGGTCACATGTTTTTCAGACACTGAATTTTCCTTAAATGTGTTCATTCATCAGCCAGACGAATTTCATATATGTTTCAAAGTATTACTGCCAGCACTGCACACCACAGAGCCTGCAGCTAACATATTATATTATTCTTCATAAGAGAGCAGAATATAACACGATCTACCGTTGGTGCTTTCGAGGTGAGACAATTTTATTTATTTGTTATGTGCACAGGAACCAAAGTTATCAGTTTGGAACAGGGCACATGGTTCAGTACCTAAGGGGCTGAATCTATTTTGCAGTGCCTCTTTATTATTGTTGGGAGTTGCATTGCCCAATCAGTCCGTATAAGGTTTTGCTAACAATAACACAGAGTAAGTACACCACTTGCAGCTACAACACGCTACACGATATCTCCAGTTTTCTGTGCATTCCCAGTTCAGGCATTCGTGTAAGTATTGCAGTCAGACACTGAAGACTACGAAAGTGGTTAGTAATGTAAAGTAAAGTGAGGCTCATAACGAGTAAGAGCAAATGCAAACCCTTCTATGGACGAAACGTCACGGGAACATCACCTTTTCTGTGAATAACAAGTGGTTAGGCTACAGCGGTGATATTCCGCCCATTTCAACTCTAAGCCTACATAATGTGACGCGAAACTTTTTAAATAGTGCATCATTGTGATACAATTGTGGTATTTTAATTGTGAATACATTCCAGTATGTGAAAGGTCAAAATTTCTTTACACGAACAAAATATTAAATAAACACCTGAAGTGTTTTAACTTCCTTTGTACGCTTTCTGGTTCTTTAGTGAACAGAGGAGCAAGGAACAGATGCGGTTCGTGGACAGAGAATTCATATATTAATTTATTCTACATCTAATATCAAATAGTAATGTAACGCATAAAGTAATATACAGTATTACTTCGTTTGCTGCAGTTGCGGCTTAAGTTGCTAACAGTAGGTCTGAGTGTTGAAATATAGACAGATACAAAGGTTTACCATTCAGTCTTCAATACTGTGACTGTTCCGTACACGACGAGCCCCGACCGCTAAGAGATTCTGTAAGTGTTATGAAATGGAAAACACACAAAATGAAGTTTGTGCATCCGTGTTTGAACTTATGCAGACCCTACATTTCTGATGAGGTGGGGATTTACAGCTGTCAAATAACTGTGGAACTTCATCGTAGATGACGATCAGCTGTTTATTTTTATGCTCAAAGCTACCGGATCCGATTAGTAGATCATTATAAAGCCGAAGCAACGCGTAACCATCTTCTCATTAGAACATTTGAAGTGAACAACTTCGATGTACGTAGAAAAACGTAGCTTCTGTTGAAACACGTACACTGAAGTTATTCACTACTATGTTAAAGTGACAAGCTGGTTACGCTTTGCTTCGGCTTTCTAATCGTCTGGCCGAAGTGGCCGTGCGGTTAAAGGCGCTGCAGTCTGGAACCGCAAGACCGCTACGGTCGCAGGTTCGAATCCTGCCTCGGGCATGGATGTTTGTGATGTACTTAGGTTAGTTAGGTTTAACTAGTTCTAAGTTCTAGGGGACTAATGACCTCCGAAGTTGAGTCCCATAGTGCTCAGAACCATTTTTTTTCTAATCGTCTACTGATCGAAACCGGTATCATTGAGCATAAACATGAAGTTGAACAATTGAGTAGACCTGCTGCTGGAGCTCCGGAGACGGGATGCTTGCATATCACTGGCAGCGGCGAAGCGTTGATGGCAGCGCCCGCATGCCGCGATGGCTGCTATAGGAAACACTGCGGTGCGAGTGGCGGCGTGCATATTTTAAAGTGCGGCCAATCGGATGGCGGCCGGTACCGCACCGATTCCCTGCAAACTTTGGAAGTTCGAGGGGAGACCTGTACCGTGGATAGTGATAAGGCTGGTTGCTTGGCTGGGGACAGAGCAGACCAACCCGCGTCCCGAGACTGCGTCTTGCGAGCGCCAGGGAAGTAGAGATGGGGGATCCGCTCTTGAACTAATTCATAGAGTTCAATCTTTCAAAGGAGTGAACAATCAGTGATTCAGAAAAAAAGAACGGTAGCTCCAAACGTTTCCCACGGCAGAGAGAGAGAGAGAGAGAGAGAGAGACGGAGCATATCAGCAGCGTCTCTGCTGGTCAGAGCACAGTGCACGCCACACAACACAGCCAGCGCCGGCCTCTGCCCTGCTTCTACCTTGGCTGCCTGCATTGTGCAGTGCCCCATTGGATTTTGTTTTTCACATATGCCGTGCCGTCTCTGTGCGTCGTCTGCCGCGCAGTGTCTGGTGCAGCTTAACTTCGCATCGCACTCTGTCGGCGATCGTTTCAGTCGCACGTCCTGCCCTCTGGGCAGTTGATGCGAGCAACAGGACAGAGAGCCACCTAGCGGATAACATAGGAACTACTTGCAAAAACCTGCTCGCAAGGGAACGGACGATTTGTCTCGGAGCGGGTGAGTTCACCGCTCCCCCCCCCTCGGAACTCGCCCGCTCAACACTCACCCCACTGTCTCGACTCTAGCCAGAGCGTTGAGCAAAGCGACTCAGGTGTCACTGTGGTCTCTGCGGTCTCAGCTCACGCAGTAATACAGCTTGCGGCTCGAGCTGCTCGACTCAGCGCCTCTGCATCGGAGTTCGTCCCTACTGGATATTGTTCTTCGTAGTAATACCGCTGTCTATATTACATTATTATGTTATGTATACATCAATTGTTTTTATTTTATTTTTATTTGTTTAAACTGATTAGATTAGGTTCCTGATGACTCCTCTTACTATAGGATTTTTATGATGGACACTCGAATTTACGCTTTAATTACGAGCAAACCGATAAACGTATCGCAAAATGTGATACACCAATATTTTCCTTGTTTTATTCTGCGTAAGGCTATATGCAGCACTTTCGTTTTACAGTCAAATTTATATTTTTTTTCTTATTCTGGTACGGATTTTGCGATTTTAGACGTCTTCGGAAGGAAACGTTCACTTTAAAAATATATGGCTTGCGATGTATTTGTATGAGGTTAATGAAATTTTAATACATTATAGCCAAATATATTGTTAATGTAAATCTCAAGTTACAACATTTTCCGATCACCCAAAAAACCACGATAGTGCAAAATAAATCAATAATCAAAAACTTTGTCATATCATGGAAATTTCAATAAACAATACAAAATTCTTACTCATTATCTGTGTTACTTCAAAATAGGATCAAATAAGATCAAAATACAGGTATAGTACTGGAATAAACCAAGTTTAAAGGGCAATGTGCCTTCCATTTATTTTCTATTGTAAATGAGTGGTGAGTCATGAAAAAGAGCTAATTCATTTCAGGGAGTGAACAGTTCAGATCCAATCTCTGAAAAGAACAGTTTTGCCCATCTCTACAGGGAAGCTGCCCCGAAAAACCAGGCGCCGGGCGCATCCGTGGTCACAGGTGGGAGCACTGAGGGTGCTGCAGAGTGTCCCAGAGACTGTCCGACGGCGACAGCTTCGATGGTCACGAGAGAGGCGACCTGCGGCTATGATGGCAGCGGCGTAGCAGATGGACAAGCGAAGACTCCCGTTGGTGAGACGGCCGCTGGTGGAGCCATCCGCTCTGTGCTGCATAGGAGTCTGGCTTGCGGAAGCCGAGCGTAGCTGTCTCACGGTGACCGGATGTTGTGCAGTGGAGAAATCTGAAACAGTTTGATCTACGGCAGAACCACTGAATTCACGGAACCGCAGCTGATTTTGGCAGCGCTGGTGCTTGCCTGCGCTCCTGCGAATAGTACACTGCGCAGTGTTAGCTGACCAGAGAACAGCGCCAGATTCCCATTAATGTGGCTTGTTGTACACTCGACATTAAATAAATGTCGTGTGACTAGGGCCTCCCGTCGGGTTCACCGTTCGTCGGGTGCAAGTCTTTCGATTTGACGCCACTTCGGCGACTTGCGCATCGATGGGGATGAAATGATGATGATTAGGACAACACAACATCCAGTCACCGAGCTGAGAAAATCTCCCACCCAACCGGAAATCGAACCCGGTCCCTTATAATTGACATTCTTTCAGCCTGACCACTCAGCTACAGGGGGCGGACCGCTTGAACTCTGACGTTCGGGTGAAACTTCGTGGTGAAGTCTGAAGCTGGACTGAGGTGTAAGGACGAAGCAAACGCAGCAAGTTTTGATGATGTCTCCTGTGCAAACGTTCTGCCGGCGGAATATCAGGTGCAGGTAAAGTACGATATGAAGTCAATAACATTAGTAAGGAATCTTCACTTAAGTTTGTAGCTAGAAGTTTTGACATTTGCGTCTTGAGAGTTCGTACGAGACGTTCGGCCTCAGCGTTAGACTGTGGTGAGAATCGTGCTGTCCTGGCATACTGCATTGCATTTCGTTTGCAGAATTGTGCAAAGTCCTTTGAAGAAAAAGGAGGTCAACTGTCTGAAACAATTGCTTGTGGCAAACCTTCGAAAAAAGAAAAAAATACAGAAACGAACGTCTTGTTAGCGCTGGCGGCGTTTGTCGAGTGCATTGGAATACCGTAAGTGTGTTTTCTGTTGGCATCGATGATAATCAATGTGTGTGCCAAAAGGGCGGGGGGTGGGGGGCGGGGGTAGCAAAGTCTTTATGGAGTGGTTGTCATGGAGTATCAGAATGTGGCCAGGTGAAAAATTTTTGGCGCGGAGCGGCGTGATTGTCCGCGTATGGGCGAAAACAACCCGTCACATGTTGTATTTGCTTATCCAAACCAATCCACGTATGCCAACTGCTTAGCGCTAAATGTTCCCCAATGAGCTCTACATAGAAGAGTAAACTCATAATGAGGTAGGTATCGCCTGCCGCTGTGGTCAAGCAGTTCTAGGCGCTTCAGTCCAGAACTACGCGGCTGCTACAGTCGCTGGTTCGAATCCTCCCACGGGCATTGATGTGTGTGATGTCCTTAGGTTAGTTAGGTTTTTTTTTTTTTTTTTTTTTTTTTTTTTTTTTTTTTTTTTTGAGCCTAGGGGACTAATGATCTCAGATGTTAAGTCCCATGGTGCTTAGAGCCATTTGAATTATTTTTGAGGCGGGTATCCACATCGTTGTCTATTCGTTAGGCGTGTGAAGCAGAATCGCAGCGTTCGGAACAGGTAAATTGTTTCGGTACACAAAATATCTTCAGACTAAGGCGTTGGGAATACATTTCTGCGAGTGCGGTCAACCTCTGCGAATGTAACTCTTTAGAAATCTTAGTGATGGGTTGCTCTTCGTGGCCTGCCCGATCCAGCGTGAGTCAATAGGAAAGGAATCCAGAACTTGCGAATCAGAAGAATCAAAATGTAAAAAAGAATGTTGCATTTGTGTCGACAGGTAAAAGAGGCATTGAGAACTGTTTGCGTGTTGCGCCGTAGGACGATACAGAATTCCAAAGAGGTAATTTGACAATAATAGCGACCAATATTAATGATTTTGTGCAGTGTATCGGGAACTCGGTTCAGCGGATGAAACAGTGCAGTTAGCGGGTTATGATCCGTGACGAGGAAAAATTTTCTGGCATACAGGTAATGACGAAATTTGGTGACACTATATATTGTAGCCAGGACTTCCTTCTCCAATCTGAGCACTGTCCAAGTTTTTGGAAGAAAATGCGACCGGGCGTTCTGTGTTACCAATTTTCTGGGACAAAACAGCTCCGATGACATGGGGCGTGGCATCTACAGCAAACACAAGTGGTTTGTGTGGATCGCAGTTTGTAAGGCAAGGTTGCCATATAATATACACAATAGCCACGCGTACTGGCCGTTACCTGAGTCAAGATTCTAACCGCAACCCCAGCAAAAAAGAGGGATGGTTAGAAATGGTTCAAATGGCTATGGGACTTGACATATATGGTCATCAGTCCCCTAGAACTTAGAACTACTTAAACCTAACTAACCTAAGGATATCACACAACACCCAGTCATCACGAGGCAGAGAAAATCCCTGACCCCGCCGGGAATCGAACCCGGGAACCCAGGCGTGGGAAGCGAGAGCGCTACCGCACGACCACGAGCTGCGGACGGATGGTTAGAATCTTGGTAGATAAAGAGCACAAAATTTATGAATCGACTTATTTAAAAGATGAACATCTACGGTCGATATTCAAGGAGAATGGTTATTCTAACTAGGAGACATATAGAACAGTTCGCCCTAAGGAGAGAATCAGAACCGATGAAGAACGACGGCTGCCCAAAGGTTTCCTTCCGTTCAGAAGTACGGTTACGGATCGCATTGGGAAAGTGCTGAGAAAGTACGGTGTGGAAACTACATTTAGACCTATCAGGAAGATAAAAGAACGTTTAAGTGAGGCAAAAGATACACGACATCCTTTGGCTACACCCGGTATGTATAAAATTCCTTTTAGTGGTGGACTGATTTATACTGGTACCACAAAAAGAAGTGTTAACACCCGTCTCGTTGAACACAGAAACTGCCCTCTGTGACATAAGGAGAAATCGGTCGCAGTGGAACATATTTACCAAGACAGTGATCACGAAATAAAATTCTCTGAGACGAGTGTCACATCGAAAACATCGCATTATCACGCGTGCATATATAGAGAAGCTATTGAGATCTAAAAACACCATAAAAATTATAATAGAATAGTGGAAAGTGTTAAATTAGATAAAATTTGGATGTCAACCTTGGAACGTAAGAATGACGATCCGTTACTTTCAATCGAGAATGTTGGCATTACCAGTGATAGTCTTGTAGCCAACGTCACGTGCTAGAGTGTGGTGCCTTCTACACTGCCTATATATTCGGTGCTCCCTTGAGTTCTGGTTGCAGTTCGCCATTTTACATCCGAAGATGTCTCGCGCAGTCGGAGAGGAAACGTTACGAGAAAGCTTTATACTTCGACCACGGCCTAATAGCCTGGAAGTTTTAAGTGATATACACCTGCAGATTGTTGCTTTTTTGTTTTTGAGGTGATGTTCGTTGTGATTATTTTCAACACGGAGGTGACGTCTTCTCTCGACCAGGACGTGTCTTTGTAAGCGAGACGCGCCAGGGCAGCAGCAAATCTAAATAAGTGGAAGAGTACACTGTGATCTGCGGCAGAGAGCCATTACGTAGACAAAACAACATTGTAGGATTTTCGACTGGCTAAAATGAAAAGACGGATGCTGTTTAATAAGTGTTTAAAGAGAACAAACAGCATAGGTCATCAGTCTCTATTCACTCCCTAGAACAGAACCAGTTACCCAAGCTGACTGCATATAGATTATGTTCTTTGTGAAAATGTGAGAAAGCGCTCCATATATTTGGATAGGGTGTATCTGAGGCGTAACATGGAAACCAGCGCGTTATTGACCTAGTGGGATGTGGGAAACCACTTAACAGTCACAAGTCACATACGTGCTGACCAGGTTACTGCCTCCTAGTTCTTAATCTGCCTGGCAGATCGGCACCTTCCGACCCAGAAGCGATCGCGTTAACATACATGGCTACGACTCCGCGAACGGTCGGGATCTGATCACTGGAAGCTAGGTTGAGATCTCTAGTTACCATCCATCATATACTGCTGGCATCATACCGCATGTGGCAAACACGCGCACAGACGGCAGAGATAATAGTAATATTGAATGCCATCATGTGATGTTCAGTGGTGCTTCTGCTCGTGAAGTCGGTTCCACGTAAAGAATGTTCGTAGACGACCCTGTGAAGATCACTGGAAGCTGGTTCAAATGGCTCTGAACACTATGGGACTTAACATTTGAGGTCACCAGTCCCCTAGAACTTAGAACTACTTAAACCTAACTGACCTAATGACATCACACACATCCATGCCCGAGGCAGGATTCGAACCTGCGACGTAGCGGTCGCGCGGTTCCAGACTGAAGCGCCTAGAACCGCTCGCCCACAACGATCTGCTCACGGGAAGCACCAGTTCACGAGATCTGCACATCTTCAACTATTAGACTCGGTGACAGGCCTGATATGGTAACTTTTGAGCGGAGACTCAATGCTCGCCAGCATGCGACTACAATGGTAAATCATCTTGTCGAATATGACCAGGGCACCAAACGTAATGATTCGAATAGGATCACGCAAGACCCCACGCATCACAATTGCTTTGGGCAATTTCCAGACCACTGACTGACTCGTCTGGTCCCCTGATTTTTCATCCGCAGGGTCTATCTGGGATGCAATGGGAAGACGTATACTTTCATATCAGCGTTCAACTATAATCTTCATGAACTGACACAGCATGTGATTCGGACATGGAAAGACATTTCTCAAGCTGGCATTCGCATCCTGTTTGCTTTAATGCCAAAATGAATACTGGATGCATTCGAGCCTATGATGGTCAGACCTCATCTGTTTAGAATGGACTGAAAGTTTAATCATTTAATATCCGTTACGTGATAGTGACACCTGTGGTACAGTAGTAGTAGTGTCTTTGACTAGTTACCAAAACGTCCCAGGTCCCAATTTCGAACCCCACTATTGCTTAAATCTTGAATAAAAATCATAAACAATAGCGACCGAAGACTTCCGCCATACGATCTCACCCTCAATCTGCCAACGGCGCTGTCAAAGAGGAGGAGCGAACAGAGGTTCGGGTCACTCTCTTGCCCTTAGGGTGGGAAACTGACACTAGAAGGTGGAAGAATGAGCAATGATCGATCAACGCCAAGAAGATGCAGAAATAATTAAAGACAAATAATGTGTACACACGCGCGCGTGCGTGTGTGTGTGTGGGCGCGCACACACACACACACACACACACCCATTGCATTCCTGTAATTGAAAAATGATCATAATGATCTCTCCATTGACAAAAGGTGCCGGACTAGTCACCCATTCGGATGAATCGCAGGGGCCTACCAAGGGCATGATGACCATGAGAAAAAGATCGGCGTAGAGTATCAGAAGTTTGAACGTGGTAGGGGAGCTAGAAAATCTGAAAAGGGAAATGCTAAGGCACAGTCTAGATGGGGGAGAGGACGGTCGGTGACTTGGAATGGGAAGGAGACAAAGATTTCTGGGCAGACTAGTGTAGAGTAATATCGTCAGCAGCAGGAAGTAGGATTCCATATGAATAGGGAGGTAGGCAGAGAATAAGTTACTACGAACAATTCAGTGATAAGAGAAGAGAAGCTAAGGCAGAAGGGCTACATGAAAAATGTGAAGAAATGATTGTGGGAGGGACTGAATCAGCATATAGAAAAGCCAAAACAACATTCGGTGAAATTAAAAGCAAGGATCGTAACCTGAGGAGTGCAGTGGGAATTGCTCTGTTAAATGCAGAGGGGCGAGCGGGTAGTTGGAAAGGGAACACTGAAGGCGTTTATGTGAGGGGTCCTTGTCTCATGACGTGATACGACAAGAAACAGGAGTCGACAAGGAAGGGATAGGAGATCCAGTATTAGAATATAAAAGAGCTTTGGACGACTTAAGATCGAGTAAGGCAGAAGGGATGGATAACATTCCAACGGAATTTCTAAAAGAATTGGTGAAAGTGGCAACGAAACTACTATACACGTTCATCTACATCTACACCTACATGGATACTCGGCAAGTCACACTTCAGTGCCTGGTAGACGGTTCATCGAAGCACCTCTACGACAATTCTCTATTATTCCATTCTGGAACAGCGTGCGGAAAAAACGCACGCCCATATCTTGCCTTCCGAGCTCCGTTTTCCTTTATTTTATTATGGTGACTTTTTCTCCCTATGTAGGTCGGCATAAACAAAATATTTTTGTATTCGGATATAAGGTGGGTGATTGAAATTCGGTGAGAAGATACCGCCATATCGAGAAAGGCCTTTGATTTAATTATGTCCACCCCAAATTCTTCGTTATGTCCGTGACACACTCTACCCTATTTCCGATAAAACAAAACGCGCTGCTTTTCTTTGAACTTTCTCGATGTACTCCGTTAATCCTGTCGGGTAAGGATCCCACACCGCGCAGCAACCCTCCATAATAGGACGGACAGTCGTAGCGTAGGCAATTCCTTTAGTAGATTTGTTGCGTCCTCTAAGTGTTCTGTCAGTAAAACGCAGTCTTTGATTCACCTTCCCCATAACACTTTCTGTGTTCTTTCCAATTTAAGTAGTCGATCCCAAATCGTTTATAACAGATAAGGAACAGCACAAGGCCTATAACACTACTTTGGGGAACGCCAGAAATCACTTCTGTGTTACTCGATGATTTTCCATCAGTTACTACGAACTGTGACCTCTCTGATAGGAAATCACGAATCCAGTCTCATAACTGTGACGATATTGCATGAGCACCCAATTTGATAACAAGCCGTTTGCGAGGTACATTGCCAGAAGCCTCCAGGAAATCTAGAAATACGGACTCAATTTGTAATCCCTTGTCAATAGCACTCAACACTTCGTGTGAGTAAAGAGCTAGCTGTGTTTCCGAATAACGATGTTTTCTAAATCCGTGTTGACTGTGTGCCAATAGACGGTTCTCTTCTAGGTAATTCATAATGTTCGAACAAAACATATCGACGGTAATGATATGGGTCTGTAATTTAATGGGTTATTCCTATTGTCTTCTTTAAATATTGATGAGACCTGTGCAATTTTCCAGTCTCTGGGTACGGATCCTTCGTCGATCGAGCGGTTGTAAATGACTGTTAAGGATGGAGCTATTGCATCAGCCTGCTCAGAAAGGAACGTAAATGGTACACAGTCTGGACCGGAAGACTTCCTTTTATTAGCAGATTTAAGTTGCTTCAATACTCCGAGGATATCTACTTCTAAGTTATTCATGTTGGCAGCTGTTCTTAATTCGAATTCTGGAATATTTACTCAGTATTAATTGGTGAAGGAAATTTGGAAGGCTTCGCTTAGTAACTGTGCTTTGCCAGCACTGTCATCGACAGTATTTTCATTGTTATCCCACAGAGAAGGCATTGATTGTGTCTTGCCGCTAGCATATTTGGCATACAACAAGAATCTCTTTGGATTCCTGCCAGTTTCGAGACAAAGTTCCAATGTGGAAACTATGATAAGCATTGAAAACCGCACTAAATTTCCAGCTTCTATAAAAGAGCGCCGATCTTGGGGATTTTGCGTTTGTTTAAATTTGACATGCTTTTTTCATTGTTTCTGCAACCGTGTCCTAATCTGTTATGTACCAAGGGGGATCACCTCCGTCGTTTGTTAATTTACTTGATATAAATCTCTCAAATGCTTTCGACACTATTTCTTTGAATTCAATCCACATACGGTCTACATCACATTGTTAATTTGGAAGGCATGGAGATTGTCTCTGAGCAAGGCGTCAAGCGAATTTTTATGTGCTTTTTTGAATAGGTATATTTTTCGTTTATTTTTTGGGTATTTGGGATTTACGACATTCAGTCTCACTACGACAATACTGTGTTCACTAACTCCTGTATCCGTTTTGATGCCGATTATTAGCTCAGGATTATTCGTTGCCATAAGCTCAAATGTGTTTTCACAACCGTTTACTTTTCGAGTGGGCTCGTGAACTAATTGTTCGAAATAATTTTCAGAGAGTGCGCTTAGCAGAATTTCGGATGAAATTTTATGCGTACCTCCTGATTTAAATACTTAATTTCGCAAACATGTCAAGGGTAAATTGAAGTAATCACCAACTATAGTTGTATGACTTAGGCACGTGTTTGACATTAGACTCAAGTTTTCTTTGAACCTTTCGGAAATTTTATCACTTGTGTCGGGAGGTCTGTAGAAGGATCCAATTATTATTTTATTCCGGTTGCCAAGAATGATCTCTATGCATATTAACTCACAGAAACTATCTACTTCAATTTCGCTACAAGATGAACTACTTCTAATAGCTATAAACACACCACCGCCAACTGTATTTAACCCTTTTTTTGTACACCGTTAGGTCCTTCTGAAAGTTTCATCTGAATTTATCTCCGGCTTTTAGCCACCTTTCAGACCTGTAATGATTTGGGCAGCAGTGCTTTCTATTAGCGCTTGGAGCAGTTATACCGACAGTTACCAGATCTAAGTTCTTCCTGTGATGAACCTGCACCCGAGGAGACTGAAGCCCTTTTTATTTTACCCCGAAACCCTCTAACCTAAATGACCACCCAGTCCAGCCCACAAAGCCGCTGCTACTCATGTAGCCACCTCCTGCGTGTAATGGACTCCTGATCTACTCAGTGGAACCCGAAACCCCACCGCCTTATGGTGCAAGTCGCAGAACCCTCTCTGAGCCTCAGATTCGGACGCTCCTCTCGGCGCTGTACCTCAGAGGCCCGCAATCGATCCTGTTGAATATGCTTCAAACTGTGAACTCTGCTTGCATCTCGCAAGCAAGATTGACAGCCTTTACCAATCCCGATAACCCGCTCGAAACCAGAGACCATGTCTTCCGATCCAAAGTGACTCACATCATTGGTACTGATGTGAGTCAGGACCTGCAGTTGGTTGCACTCATTGCTCTTAGTATTTAGTATGTGTGAGGTTAGCTACATATCATCAGACTTCCAGGAAAACATCAGCTTCATAATTCTGAACATAGAAGCCGACAAGTGCGAGGATTATTTTACAATCAGCTATAACATCCGTTTAGCTTTAGGATAGATAAAGAGATAAAGGCACCAGGGACGTAATTCTGGCGGTGCGGCTCATAATGGAAAAAATGCTGAAGAATAATCTAGAGATAGTCACAGGATTTGTCTAACTAGAAAAAGCGTTCGGCAATGTTAAATTGCGCAAGGTGTTTGAAACTCTGTAAAAAACAGGGTAAGCTGTAGGGAAGGACGGGTAATATACAGTAAGCATAAAACCAAGAGGAAACAATAAGACTGTACGACCAAGAACGAAGTGCTCGGATTGAAAAAGGTGTAAAGCAGGGCTAGGGATATAGTGTTTCGCCCTAATGTTCAATCTTTACATCGAAGAAGCAATAACAAAAAAAAGAGAGGTTCAAGAGTGGGATTAAAATTCAAGGTGAAAGGATGTCAATGATAAGGTTCGCTGATGACATTGCGATATCCAGTGAAAGTGAAGAAGTGTTGCGGCACCTGTTGAATAGAATGAAGAGTGTAATGAGTACCGAATATGGACTCAGAGTAAATTGATGAAAGGCGAAATTAATGAGAAGTAGCAGAAATTGGAATACCGAGAAACTTAACATCAGATTTGGTGATTACGAAGAGATGAAGTTAAGCAATTCTTCCACCTAGAGATTAGAGTAACTCACGATGGACAAAGCAAGCATAAGTGCAGACTAGCACTTGCGAAAGGTGCATGCCTTGTCGAAGGAAGTGTGCTAGTATCAAACATAAGCCCCAATTTAAGGAAGAAATTTCTGAGAACGTACGTTTGGAGCCAACAATTGTATGTACTGAAACATGGACTGTGGGCAAACAGCATTAGAACAGAATGGAAGCATTTGAGATGTGGTGCTACAGAAGAATGTTGAAAATTAGGTGAACTGATAAGGTAAGGTATGAGGAGATATTCCGCACAATCGGTAAGGAAGGTGTGTGTGGAAAACGCTGACAAAAAAACGCACAAGATGATAGAACGTCCGTTAAGACATTAGGGAATAACTTCCATGGTACCAGAGGGAGCTGTAGATGGTGAAAGCTGTAGAGGAAGAAAGAGATTACAATAAGTCTAGCAAATAGTTCAAAAAATGGTTCAAATGGCTCTGAGCACTGTGGGAACATCTATGGTCATCAGTCCCCTAGAACTTAGAACTACTTAAACCTAACTGACCTAAGGACAGCACACAACACCCAGCCATCACGAGGCAGAGAAAATCCCTGACCCCGCCGGGAATCGAACCCGGGAACCCGGGCAGCAAATAGTTGAGGACGTAGTTTTCAAGTGCTACTCTGAGATGGAAAGGTAGGCAGTGGCGAGGAATTTGTGGCGGGCAGCATCAGACCAGTCAGAAGGGCAATGACTCTAAAAATAAATAAATAAATAAATAAATGTAAAGAATACATGCATACTGCCCGACAAATACCACAGTAGTGCTTCACGGAGCAGCACTGTCCGTTTCCGGCAGTACATTTCGTTTCCGAGGTATGTGCTGAATCTCACATTAAAGAAACAAAATAAAACACATATTTTAATACGTGCACAAATATACTCTGTTGAACAAAGCCGTACCGTGTTGGAGAGCGAACGCTCCTGTCGCGCAAGCCATTGGGTTTCTTCAAAGTGTCGTGTGGCTGGCGTTACGATTTTGACTCCCTGCAGTGACAAATAAGCGCAAACATTTAGCATATCTGATTGAGACCCAAGCGTGGGCCCCTACATCTGTATCTACGTACACTATCTGATACAAAGTATTTGGACACCCCTGTGTGATAAGAAACTGACTGATAGATGAAATGCGAAACCATAATTATAAATGAAGCAGGGTGTGTTGTGTTGTCAGCAGAGAAGAGGTAACGTTAGAATGGGGTGTCAGGAGGGCTCATCGACTTTGAACACGGATTAGTCGATGGATGTCACCTGAGAAGAGCATCCGCCTTGTTCGTTTAAACCCTGTCCAAGTAGACAGTTTATGACATAATTATGAAGAGGAAACGCGAATGAATATCTATAGTTAAGCAAACGACAAGGAGACCTCATATATAGATGGGGAGGGACCTTCGAGCAAAAAATAGTATGAAAATCAGCGAAAGGCGTCACTCGTGAGTTCCGAACTGCTGCCAGCAGTCCAGCTAGCACAATGACTGTGTGTAGAGAGTTTAGAAAGAATCGGGTGCAATGGTCAAGCAGCTGTTCATAAGCGTTACACTTCTGAAGTCAATGATTAGTGGCGTGATGGATCGACGTCACTGGTCAGTGAGTGGTGGAAACGAGTGGTCTGGAGTAATGAATGATTTGAATTTGGAAAATGCCTGGAGAACGTTTTCTGCCATGATTTTTAGTGCCAGCTGTCAAGCAAAGAGGAGGCGATGTTGCGGTACGGCGGTGTTTTGTGTTTACGATATGTTTCTCTTACTTAAGAAAACGCAAAGTGTGGAAGCTATGAAAACATTTTACAGCATTGTGTATAGCGTATAGTGGACGGACATTTCGGAGGTGATCCTTGTTTCCATCAGCATGACAATGCATCCTGTCATAAAGCAGCATCTGTGAGGTAAACATTTGTGGATAATAAAATTCCTGAAATGGAGTGTTTTGTCCAGACTCACGATTTGAACCCAATGAAACTCCGTCGGGACTGATAAGTCTCCCAAAAAATGAGAATATGATGCCCTGTGACTTAACGCATTTGTTAACACACATTTTCAAACGACTTTGACCAAAATTGATCTTATTCTTGAATCGAAAAAGGAAACAAAATTTCTATGGATATTCAACAAAAGGTCAACTTCTTCTTGAAGCTTCCAGGTACAAAGAAGAAAATGTATGTTTCTAGTAGGTAACTCAAACAACACTTGGACCAAAAAGGACAGGCAAAGTCACTACCCGGCCACCTAATATGCCCTGTTTTGGTTCTGGATTAAAGTCAGTTTCCAAGACAGGATATGAAAATTTGCCTAAGTCACCACCGAAAACTTCTCCATGTCCGTAAGTGTGGTGAAAAGGACCCGCAACCAGATGTGAGGCGTCGAAGGCGGGCGGCGACGGCGGCGAGCGCGGATAGGGTGGCAGCAGCGACGGCGACTTCTGGGATGAACGTCAGTCTGTAGCCGGTGAATCAACTGCCAATTGCGACCAGAGCGCGGTCTTAAATCCTGGTCATGCAGGCGGCTACAACTTGCTTATTGGCTGGTTCCTTTGTTGGTGGACCGAGCGAGATGGCGCAGTGGTTGGCACACTGGACTCGCATTCGGGAGGACGACGGTTCAATCCTGCGTCCGGCCATCCTGATTTAGGTTTTCCGTGATTTCCCTAAATCGCTTCAGGCAAATGCCACGATGGTTCCTTTGAAAGGGCATGGCCACATTCCTTCCCCATCCTTCACGAGACCGATTACCTCGGAGTTTGGTCTCCTCCCCCAAATCAACCCAACCCTTGTTGGTGGATGTGGTGTGCGTACTGTAAGACCTTCGGTACCCACACCATCAGATTATTTGACTTGTCGCTCTTCGAAGTACGCGAGTGCCAGCAATATGTCTCGTGGTCTTATTATGGCGTGTTTATCTTCTGCCATTAGGTCAGACGATAGAAATGCCACTTGCACGCTTAGAGTAGCAGATTGACAGTGACCAACTTTAAACAGAACTTGATTAATTTTCACACACATTTATGAAAATAATAAAAATCATAGATATTACGTAACTTGATTCTGGATGCTGTTTACAATTGACAATCTAAAGTTCCTTTGGGTCTTGGTACGTAAATTGTATTCTCACATATCTCTGATACTTGACAAAGTGTCTATACGTTTCTCTTCATGGCTATGTACAGGTATATGATAATCTTATCAGGCGCAGACTGAAATTTGATTATAGACTGGTACAGACAAATGCAGACTAATGCAGACTAATGAAGACTGACTAATGGGAGGTATGTACACTCGTTACAATACCTCGCGCATTCAGGTATCACTGCGCGAGTGTGATCCGCGAGGAGAAAAGGTTCTACGTTAGCAGCAATCTCATTGGCCGCATTACATATTAATAAGCGGATCGGCGGAAGCAGAATTTGGTCCGACTCTAAGACAGCGCCATCTCGTAGTGCGGAGACGGACGAGCGGTGCGCCTGCGCTGCTGTGCTTAGCGGGGCGCGCTCTAGCGGGAAAGTTGTGTACGCGCTGACTACGCGGAACTATGTACACAACAGTGGATCCATAACGTAGTCTGATCGGGCCACGCCGCTGGCTGGTGCGCGCGCCGATTGCTGGCGTGGTGTGGCCGCTAGTATCGCCCTCTGACGTCCTTTCGGCCGACCTCTTGTTTCTATCAGAAGGTCGGCTGCTGGTACGTGCGGTGTCCTGGGAAGGAAAATTCGCCGACCCTCGGCTGTCGGCGCCCTACGGAGGGCGCGACCCATCAGGCTGAGTCAGGACGTCGACGTCGAGGTCATACTTGACTGCTCTCTCTATTTTCGACCTTTGAGGAAGAATGTACCATTCATCCACAGACATTCAGATACAAGTGTCCTTAGCAGAGTTCAAGCCGTCATGCAGGCGAGGGATGGACACGCCCAACCTTAATGCTCACTACTAGTTGTCTGGATACTTTTTATCAGACAGTTTACAAACCCCACAAGCCACTGTGCAGTGACTTTGTACTAATACTATCCTTTCTTTTTCCTATACCATTCGCGTAATGAACGAAGCCGCTGTCCTCATGTCTTAGTACGCTTTCTAATCCCTCTGTCTCATTATTCCAGTGCGGATTATACGATGATGGCAGCAGTATTTCGGTACAGTCTTTTTCGAAAATTATATAAATCTACCTAACAACATTTCGCGAGAACCACGTCACCTTTCTTCGAAGGATGGCCACTCAAGTTTTCCGAGAATCTTTGTTACACTGCCGTAAGGGCTGTACCTGTCTGTCACGAGCCTAGCATTGCGACTCTGCTTGGTTCGGTGTCTACAGTCTTGCCCACTTGATAACTACTTCAAAGCTGCAGCAGTATTCTAGAATTGGTCGCACTGGAGTCTTGTATGCCTTTATCTTTACAGCTGCCCCGCACATTCCCAGAACCCTTCCAACAGATCTGCGTCTGCCGTTTTCCTTCCACGATAATGTGATCGCCTCTTTTCATCTAATCTCTTTATGTTTATATAGCTGCCCCTCTTCTTCAGACGGGCTTCTTTAATTTTCCTCTAAACGTGATATCTCTTTCCGATAGTCATGAATGCTTCTAAACCTCGCTTTTCGCCCGGCTCCTCTATTCTCTCGAAAAGTTTATTTAATGATCCTGTAAGCAGGATCTGTCTTTCCCATAGCCAGGAATGCTTCTAAACTTCGCCTATCTCATCCAGCCATTATCGCTCTATCATTTTCAGCTTTCATCTAATTTTTAGATGTCTGCATTCCTTTTTGTCTGCTTCATTCGATGCATTTTTATTTTTCTTCCTTTTGTAAGTTATATTCAATAATTGGTTTACTACGCGATTACATGGGCCTTTGGTCTGGGCGTAACGTCCTTGACTAATAATTGAAACGTCCAAGGTCCCCGGATCGAACCTAGCCACTGCTTGAATTTAATATAATGTTAGAAGTTTGAACATGCTAGGGAAGCTAGGAAATCTCAGAAGTGAAACGCAAAGGCTCAGTCTAAGTACAAAAAATAAAGCGAAATGGAAGGAAGAGAAGGACTTCTGCTTCGATGATTATAGGGTAGCAGGACGAAACGATATAAAAGGAATAGGATTCGTTATGAATAAGTTGGGAAGGCAGAGAGTCAGTTACTATGAACACTGCAGTGATAGCATTCTTCTCATCAGAATCGACAGCAAATCAATAGCGACGACAATAGTCACTATACACGTCGACGTCGCTAACAGAAGATGAAGATGTAGAGAAAGTGTATGAGAATCTTGAACGAGTAATTCAACATGAGACTGAGATGAAAATCTAATCATCATAGGACATTATAACGCGGGTGTATGGAAACGAATAACTGAAACGGTTATGGAGCGATACGAGCTTCGTAGTAGGAATGAGACAGGAAAAAACCTAATTGGCTTCTGCATTAAATTTCAGTTAGTAATAGCGAATCGGAAAAGGAGGAGAGGACCAGAGACACGGAAAGACTACATGTCTATTATGTTACGGTCAGGCAGGGTGCGTCCAGGGACATTATAAACTCAGATGACAATTTAGCAATGATGAAGCGTAGTATGAAGCTGAAGATAATCGTACGAAAAAATCAATGGGGAAGGAAGTGGAATACAGGACTACTGAGGAAGGATGAGAAACGCTTGAAGTAGGCTAAACAGGTGGATACTCCGTTTATAAATACCACAGGAGCAGTTCAGCTGAAGAGGAATAGACATTTCTGAAAAGGGCAAATAAAACACAATTGGAAAGACAAACGTGGATATTAGGAAGACAGCTGCAAAGTAATCTCGGGTAACAGGAGAAATACTTTAACTGATCAATGAAAGAAAGAAGTACAAATTATTTAGGAAGACAGGAATACAACAATACAAATCACTTAGGAATTAAATAAATATGAAGTTCAGGAAAGCCACATCTAAATGGCTGCAAGAGAAATCTGAAAAAAATGGAAAAAGAAATGACCGTCGGAAGTACACAGACAAGTAAAAATCATTTTCGGTAAAGTTAAAAGCAAGGCCGCCAGTGTAAAGAGTGCGATGAGAATTTCAGTGTTAAAACAGATAAGACAGGAGTAGGTGAAGGCAGTTCATCGAAGGGGTCTATGAGTTGGAGTAATACTCTGATGATGTGATACAAGAAGAAATCGGAGTCGGGAAGACACGGAGGATCTAGAATTAGAGTCTGAACATAAAAGAGCTTTGGAAGACTTATGAAGAAATATAACAGAAGATATAGATAATATTACATCGGAATTTTTAAAAATCATTGGTGGAGTATTCAAGTTGGTGCGTAAAATCAATGAGACTCCCGACATACAATCAGACATTCGGAAAAATATCATCCACACAAATCCGAAGATAGTAAGAGCTGATAAATATGAGAACTCTCGATTAATCAGCTCAACAACTCCAGCATCCAAGATGCTATAAAATAATAGGCAGAAGAATGGAAAAGTAAATTGAGGATGGGTCTATTAGATGACATCAGTTTAGCTTTTAGAAAGGTAAAGGCACCAGAGAGGCAGTCCTGACGTTTCTTAATGGAAGCAGAAAGAAAGAAAGACAGTTTGACTGGAAAAAAGCATTCGATGACAATGTGAGACAGGGCAAGGTATTAAGAACTCTGACTCAAACAGGAGTAAGCTACGGGGAAATATGGGTGATATACAACATGTACAAGAACCAAGAAGGAAAAACAAGATTATAAGACAAAGGACGAAGTTATCGCTTTGAAAAGGGTGTATGACAGAAAAAGTCCTATTCCTTGACGTCGTACCTTTCTGTAGTTTGTTCGGTTTCAATTCCTATTAGTAACCAGCAGTTTATGGCCAGAGTCCACTTAGACACGTCGTAGTCTTCAACATGTCGGGTTTGTTTATCGCAGGATATTACGCACAGCTACACCAACATCATCTTATACATTCAAAGATAAGGAAATTGTATATTATGTTATGAAAGAAAGCTCATTTAGAGTCGTGATGACATATGTGACGGTTCTAGGCGCTTCAGTCTGGAACCGCGTGACCGCTACGGTCGCAGGTTCGAATCCTGCCTCGGGCATGGCTGTGTGTGATGTCCTTAGGTTAGTTAGGTTTAATTAGTTCTAAGTTCTAGGCGACTGATGACCCCAGAAGTTAAGTCGCATAGTGCTCAGAGCCATTTGAACCATTTGAACATATGTGATTTCCTTGTTTTGCATACATGTGACGATGTTGGTGTAGCTACATGTAAAGTATGCCGAGAAACAAATGCGACACGTCAAATACCGCGATTTGGTAAAGTGACATGTCTGCGTTCTATACCGCTCGCACATTAAGCGATTCCTGCACATTGTTACCTCTTCAGTTTGCCTTTGCTTTGGCTTGAAATATAGTTATTGCGATGTCTGTATTTTACAGTGTCTATGTAGTTCGATGTCTGGTCTGTGTGACGTGTGAGAAACCAAATAACTACACTACCTTGTACTTCTGAGCATAATTCGGTAGAACCTATGTAACAGCTTCTTTGTCGTAACAGTAATATCCCAGCGATTAGCACGTAAATATTTATCAACAGATGATGATCCTACACTGACTCCAAAACTGGATTCTGAACCTAAGTATCATTAAACTGTTCTGGTTCGAAGACCTCGTCATTTTCTAATATGTGCCGACGTTTTGTTGACTACTAAAAGTGTCCTCACTTTATGGAGACGACGTGAATAGCACTGGGTGTTGTGTAACGTCCTTAGGTTAGTTAGGTTTAAGTAGTTCTAAGTTCTAGGGGACTGATGGCCATAGATGTTAAGTCCCATAGTGTTCAGAGCCATTTTTGACATGAATAGCGACCAAAACATTGCAGCATAATGCAGCTCACAATAAAGAAGAACTTTATGAAAATGAAAGATAAATATTAAAAAACACTATAATGTAAGAGGTTGTCGTTTGTATACAAGTCATTCTCTATTTTACTACAGCAGTAGTTTTCAGCGTCAAGTTTGCTCCATATACCTCAAATGACTATATCACAGTAGTCTGTGCTTCCTCGCAATATCGCTAATATACATTTTGATGTCAGCTTCGTTTCTTTTATTTCAGTTTTAAACCTGTAGCCCTTAGTCTTCTGACTTTTGTTAGTCTACAGAAAGTTACTCGCTTGGTTATAGAACTATGAGGCCTTTTCTGATCAGCTGAACGTTTCCAGTTCACTTGTCTCTTTCGTTGATATTGTCGCAGAAGAAGTCAAGTATCACAGTCGCTGTAGTGTAGTGGTTATGATACTAGACTGTTGCATGGAAGGTTGGAGTTCAACATTCATCTGAACTGTAAAACTTTAATTTCTATATCCGGTTCGAGTACATTGTAGAAGTATGCGCAAATGGCAAGAATCATTGTACTGGAATGTTCTGTAGCTGTATATATACCGTATGTGTTCTGGCCGGGGGCATTCGCTCCGCACTCTTGTATGTGGAAGGGCTGAATACACCTTCGATAAGTGAAGTTAATGTTCGTCATTCATCTACTTATACCTTCTTCCACGTGACAATATTATAGTTTCCATTTGCCTAAAGATTCGAAGCGACTCCAATTTAACTCCACAAACTGTGCGTCAAATGTTCCACATAAACGAATGTAACATCACATGTGCAACAAGGCTGCATAATACGTAGAATATCTACTATTTCCAATACACGTGAACGTTAGATCAAAGAGGATCAGCAGCACAGCTCGCAGGCTGCTCGCTGACAGTGATGTTGCGGACAGGAAAGTATCATCGTTGGACGTTTGTATGATCTAGACAGTTATTGCTCTTGGTGTAATGAATGAAAGCTCTCTTTATCTGTTGATAAATGTGTGATAATACCTATGACAGTAACAAAGAGAAGGAACATGATAATATCTGAAAGGCACATTAACCTGTTCAGTACGAGGTAGTGTTGTGATACATATATATATATATATATATATATATATATATATATATATATATATATACAGGGTGTTTAAAAAATGACCGGTATATTTGAAACGCCAATAAAAACTAAACGAGCAGCGATAGAAATACACCGTTTGTTGCAATATGCTTGGGACAACAGTACATTTTCAGGCAGACAAACTTTCGAAATTACAGTAGTTACAATTTTCAACAACAGATGGCGCTGCAAGTGATGTGAAAGATATAGAAGACAACGCAGTCTGTGGGTGCGCCATTCTGTACGTCGTTTTTCTGCTGTAAGCGTGTGCTGTTCACAACGTGCAAGTGTACTGTAGACAACATGGTTTATTCCTTAGAACAGAGGATTTTTCTGGTGTTGGAATTCTACCGCCTAGAACACAGTGTTGTTGCAACAAGACGAAGTTTTCAACGGAGGTTTAATGTAACCAAAGGACCGAAAAGCGATACAATAAAGGATCTGTTTGAAAAATTTCAACGGACTGGGAACGTGACGGATGAACGTGCTGGAAAGGTAGGGCAACGCGCAGCTAGTGCAGCAGGTGATCCATCAGCGGCCTCGGGTTTCCGTTCGCCGTGTTGCAGCTGCGGTCCAAATGACGCCAATGTCCACGTATCGTCTCATGCGCCAGAGTCTACACCTCTATCCATACAAAATTCAAATGCGGCAACCTCTCAGCGCCGCTATCATTGCTGCACGAGAGACATTCGCTAACGATATAGTGCACAGGATTGATGACGGCGATATGCATGTGGGCAGCATTTGGTTTACCGACGAAGCTTATTTTTACCTGGACGGCTTCGTCAATAAACAGAAATGGCGCATATGGGGAACCGAAATGCCCCATGCTGCAGTCCCATCGTCCCTGCATCCTCAAAAAGTACTGGTCTGGGCCGCCATTTCTTCCAAAGGAATCATTGGCCCATTTTTCAGATCCGAAACGATTACTGCATCACGCTATCTGGACATTCTTCGTGAATTTGTGGCGGTACAAACTGCCTTAGACGACACTGCGAACATCTCGTGGTTTGTGCAAGATGGTGCCCGGCTACATCGCACGGCCGACGTCTTTAATTTCCTGAATGAATATTGCTTTGGGCTATCCGAAACAAACAGGAGGCGGCGTGGATTGGCCTCCCTATTCGCCAGACATGAACCCCTGTGACTTCTTTCTGTGGGGACACTTGAAAGACCAGGTGTACCGCCAGAATCCAGAAACAATTGAACAGCTGAAGCAGTACATCTCATCTGCATGTGAAGCCATTCCGCCAGACACGTTGTCAAAGGTTTCGGGTAATTTCATTCAGAGACTACGCCATATTATTGCTACGCATGGTGGATATGTGGAAAATATCGTACTATAGTGTTTCCCAGACCGCAGCGCCATCTGTTGTTGAAAATTGTAACTACTGTAATTTCGAAAGTTTGTCTGCCTGAAAATGTACTGTTATCCCAAGCATATTGTAACAAACGGTGTATTTCTATCGCTGCTCGTTTAGTTTTTATTGCCGTTTCAAATATACCGGTCATTTTTGAAATACCCTGTATATATATATATATATATATATATATATATATATATATATATATGTGTGTGTGTGTGTGTGTGTGTGTGTGTGTGTGTGTGTGTACGTTGTCTCCTGTGGCGAAAACTGTTTACAGTGTTAGAGGCAGAGCAATAGTTTCACCGGCAGTGCAGCCAGATCATATGTGGAGCAATTTCAACCTACACAGTAAGCAATAATATATATACTGACTATAAGATGTCTAGGTCAGAACTGTTTATACCTTACATGTGCTGCAGTAGGATATGTAAGTTGAAATAGCTGAACATAGCTGAAAATGTGTATACAAGGCGTTCCTCCTAAAGTCGTCAAGCGCATTTTCTCTAATGTTTCGGCATATATTTACAATTTGGTTTTGTAGCATGTAGCTGGAGTCGGTCCAAAAAATACTGTTCACCACGTTTTTCGTGCGGTGCCCCGTGCCGACGCAAAGATTTTTAAAGCGAAATTTTAAGCCGCATTCGATAGAGCAGACCGAAATTGGTGTGTTACGTAGTAGTTCAGTCGATATGTTCTAACAGGATTAACACGAAGGATAATCAGTATTACATAAGCGATAGCATCACCCTGGCCCATGCTGACTTGCTACTACCATGCAACAGCGCTACACATTCGCGGCTGCAGTACTGGTTATTCTTTCTGTTTTACTGTCTTTGTTAATACATATCAATAAAATTAACATCGCACTAGTATAACGTGGAACCGACCCATTGAATGGGCGTGTAAATCCTGCTTTAAATATTATTTTCTTCGTAACGCGAAGCAAATCGCCGCTTTCCGTCGACACTATGCGCCGCATGAAAAACGTGAAGAGCAGTATTTCTTTGCAGACTCTAGCTACACATGGAGAAAACGAAATAGCAAATATGTCTGAGACAGAGTACCCAACATCTCAGATCGGGTCTGACACACTTCAGATGACGACCACAACCGCTGCGGACGGCCAAAACGGGCGCGGACGGCAGTCGGAACATCCACGACTGGAAGGGTCCATTGAAGCCGAGTCTGGCGGGCGCGGACCACAGACGGAACACTCGTCTCGTCGCGGACCGATTATGGAACGCCCAGCTCCTCCGAGGCGTAAATACTGGACTCGATCGACCCAAGGACCAGTCTCATGTAGCACCTGAAGAAGACAGCGACGCACGCTGTTGAAATATCGCGCGAGAACGACGCGAACATCCGGCTGGATTCCCGAATATCCAAGATGTCAACAGATCGTTGGGAAAACATGAAGAATTACAACATAAGTATTGTCTTCATTCGCTTGTTACAGACGACTATAACCCAAAAATCATTAATCTAATATTAATAGCAAGTGATGATTAGTACATCAAGAAGATTACAGATGGTACGGTGTACGCTCTGTCACCATGCACTTTACAGTGGCTTGTGGAACATGTGTGTTGATATATACTGTACAAAATTCACACCGTCTAGTGATGATCTTGCAGGCAGCCCGAAACCTAGTTAACAGGTGGAAGGAAAAAGTTGGAAGAGAGAGTGAGTGAGTGAGAGAGAGAGAGAGAGAGAGAGAGAGAGAGAGAGAGAGAGAGAGAAGGTTGCCGTTCCGACACTAAACATCCGCAATACAGGATGAATCAGCTATTCGTACCTCTGGGTTTTCTGCAACCTGCAAAGCCTTCAAATACCACACGCATATTTTCATATTTTATCGCTCTCTAAGTGCAAACTATTAGCTCTATATAAATGATAAACAGGAACTTTTTGTAGGAAATTTGATTTAGTTCAGTTTTATACTTCGGTGCATTTTCGTTGCAGGCCATAGTTATCGAATTATTTAAGAAAAACATAGAAAAGTGACACTCAACCGTGCTTTTCTTGAATAACTCGAGAACCGTGGCCTCCGGCGAAAACGTATCCCAGTACAAAATTTAACTTCATTAAAATTCCTACAAAAAGATTTTATTTTCTGTAGGACTAATAGTCTGCGCATGGTGAGCGAGTGGTTATGAAAATCTAGTGCGTGGTATTTGTGCTGCAGGCTGCATAAAACTCAGCGGTAGTGGCAGCTTTATCGGTGTGTATAACCACAGTAGCAATGTAAAGCATGTAGAGTGGGTAAGATAAATATAGTGTTCTAAATTTATCCACTCACGCAGAGTGACGAAACACTTTAGGAATCTATGCTTCCTCATGGTAACGAATCGGAAATATACACTGAGACACCGGCACCGCTCCAGTTACGAAAGCAAGACAGAAGTGACCTGCGACAGCCATTGCCTGTGGGGTCGATGTGAGAATGGTTGGCAGCAGAGGGCGGGTGTCCATTAATCGGGCATTAGCAGTCGCAGCCCGGCAGGCCTCTCGCGCGTGCCGGCGCGACGTGGCGCAGCAGTTCCCAGCTGCCGGCTACGGGTATAGATAGCCGTCGCCACATGCGTTGCTGGCGGTCTGCAGGCCGTGCAGATCCGCGACCGGTCCGCTGCAGCGGCCGCACGTGCGCGCGCCCATTGTGTCGCGAGACCGAGTCCTCTGCAGCGGTACTGCACCCCTCCCCCCCTCCTTTCTCCAACCCCTGCTGCATGCACGCAGGTTCCTGTCCGGGAGTCAGTCGTCCCGCTCCGCTATTAATACCTCTTAACTGTATTCTTGTGGGGCTCGACACCGGAGCCATAAATATACATATTCCAGTTAGCGACGCCATACAGCTCCCTGCGTACGCCGTTGGCGCCAAAATTGCCCATTTCCATACCTGCTCGAACAGACTGCTCCGACACAATCGTTCCGAGCTGCCACACGAAACGGGTTTCTTTGTCTCCGTGGCGTCTGCTGCACTAGTGTTTACTCACATATAAGCCTTCAGGGGACGTCAGACTGCATTCAGAGCTCTAGATCAAAGACGCGTGTCTCACATGCGGGAAGATTGATCAATTTCAGTTGTCTTCGGGTAGTTGCAACATATATCAGTATTAATCGGTTGCAAGATGCTCTTGAAAACTTTGGCGAATACTACGAGAGTTTAAAGAAGGTACTGCCTCCTATTTTTTTATTATTTAAAGACAGTAAATGCCACATACATCGGACATCAGCTACAATCTTCTTCCCCTTAGAAAAAGTAATGAATGATTGTGCTGATAAACATCTTACGTTATTTGATTTTCAAACAGCTGAGCAGAACTGAACGTACTCAGACATTTCGCCCTTTACCTATTCTGATCAACACTAAACTGACACACAATATTTTTAACGCAACGCAGTCTGACTTTCGAAAATCCCTACAAAAGAATGGCCCTGACTAACAATAACCTATACCTTTCATGAATCACTTACCTCACAAAAATCTTCGTTACTGAAACTACTGCAAAACAGCGAGCGCCACTACTGCCAGCTAAATAAAAGATTCCAGCTACTGAAGGCACTAACTACTGATAGGCATAGTTAGCAAATGAAAGATTTTGATAGAGAACAAGCAATGTATTTACCTTAATAGTGTTCAAAAGTCATAATATAAATATCAGTTCATGACATCCAGTCTTACAAATTTACTGTCTCTGATGGACACACGTCCAGATCATCCGCTCTCAAAACTCCGCCACCACTCTCCCCACATTCACCACTGCTGGCGGCTCACCTCCAACTGCGCAACGCTACGCACTGTTAACAGCCAACTGCCCAATACTATAACAGTAAATTCCAACAATGCAAACCAGCCACAGACAGCACACAGCACAGTCAGTGATTTTCATATAGAGCGCTACATGGCGTTACCAACATAAAAACCTAAACAGCCTACTTACAACTTGCTACTCAAAAATGGCTCTGAGCACTATGGGACTCAACTGCTGTGGTCATAAGTCCCCTAGAACTTAGAACTACTTAAACCTAACTAACCTAAGGACATCACACACATCCATGCCCGAGGCAGGATTCGAACCTGCGACCGTAGCGGTCGTGCGGCTCCAGACTGTAGCGCCTTTAACCGCTCGGCCACTCCGGCCGGCCACAACTTGCTACTGTTCAGTATAATTACGATGTACGTCCGTAGACTCCTTCGAGTCAAACAAGGACATGTATACCTGTACCACAAAGATTGCAAGTTTTGTTACATAGATAACCTGTTTCAGCCGGTTCAGTGGCCATCTTCAGATATATAATCACGAAACCTGCAACATATAAGACAGTGTATAGAGTACTGAGCTCTCTCATATCGCGAAAAAAAGCGCAGAATTCCGTGCGTATGATCATCTTACAGAAATAATAACCATAAGCAGTATAATACGCCATTATATATGACATGAGTACCAGTACAAGTTGTCCCACTGACGCAAGCAGGCGCAAACCTCCAGGATTAAGGATCCGGAGATGGCCACTGAATCGGCTGAAACTGGTCATCTAAGTGACAAAACTTGCGATCTAGGCAATAAAGGTTCTAAAAGGATGCTAGAGTCTCAAATGTACAATCACTTCGTGCTTCCATTGACGACGCCATATAATCATAAATGGTTCAAATGGCTTTGAGCACTATGCGACTTAACTTGTGAGGTCATCAGTCCCCTAGAACTTAGAACTACTTAAACCTAACTAACCTAAGGACATCACACACGTCCATGCCCGAGGCAGGATTCGAATCTGCGACCGTAAAGGTCACGTTGTTACAGACTGTAGCGCCTAGAACCGCTCGGCCACTCCGGCCGGTAATGATAAAAATCATGGTCTTGTTTCCTTAGCCACTGACGCACAGAAGTTTTCAAGGTCACCGCATCTTCGAGGTAATGCTCCCGATGAGCTTCTTTGAGTGGATCGAACAAATGAAGCGGGCCAAGGATGCTGAGCGGTTCTAGGCGCTCAGTCTGGAACCGCGCGACTTCTACGGTCACAGGTTCGAATCCTGCCTCGGGTATGGATATGTGTTATGTCCTTAGGTTAGTTAGGTTTAAGTAGTTCTAAATTCTAGGGGAGTGATGACCTGAGATGTTAAGTCCAATAGTGCTCAGAGCCATTTTTGAACAAATGGAATCTGATGATCAGCAGATTGGATGGAATTATTTTCCTTAGTTCATTGCTCTGGTCTATTAACATTTTAGTTACCCAGCATGCACAGATATTTTAGTAATCCAGTTTTATAATAACGGCTATCACGCTGCCCCGCCATCATATAAATGGTGACACAATTCTCCTTTTGTTACCCGGCAGTCGCCACGGGTCGTTTCGTCGACCCACTGGGTGTTGTGAGAAGTCACTTCAGTCCCTGGCTGGCCGCTCCGAATTGCATCAGCCAGTTGTGTTTGTCCCTTAGCTTGTCAGCGGCTATGGAAACATCTTCTAACGGTGCTAACGTCCAACCTACCACATCCATAAACCGTTCTAAGCCTTCCACGAACGAGACTGGGCGTTTCACCATCTACAGCACTAAATTCAAATACATAACACAAAACTCATACAGTCCTTCCACTTCTTGGTGAAGAACACTGTATATGGAGACGGCTGTAGAAGAATGTTTGCGGAAGTGCACAAAATTCATAACTATCTTATTAACATAATGAGTGAGAAGAAAAGAAAAAGGAAGCTCGCACCGCTGCTCTCTACAATATAAAACTCTAAATTCAGGAGTGCCTCAGAGATGTGTGTTAGGATCATTCTAATTCATATTGTAGGCTCCTTGCAGGCTGTGTGATTAGCAGCCTCAAACTTGCTGTGGATACAGTTGTCTTTAAGGAAGAACAATCTGAAAAAGCTGCACAAATATCGACTAAGGTCTTGATAAGCCTTGAAAGTGATGAAAGGGTGGCGAAAGTAGAACTGTGCACATCTCAGAACGCAAGAAAAGAATTGGAAATTTGTGGTAAGGTCATATCGGACCAAACTACTGAGGTCATTGGTCCCTAAGCCTGCACACTGCTTAATCTAGCTTAAACTAATTTACGCTATGGACAACAAACACACACACACACACACACACACACACACACAGACACACACACACACCCATGCGCAAGCGACGACTCGAACCTCCGACAGGGGAGACGCAGGGACCGTGACAAGGTGCCTTAAACCAAGCAGCTACCCCGCACGGCTAACGCAAGAAAGTACTATGCTTTGACCACAGCATCAATTACCCTGCGCAACAGAATTAAACGATCTAAAACTAAAAGACTAAACTCCTCCCGAACAGGCCATGAAGGCCCATAGGCGTCACTGACGGCGGGTATCGAGGAGCAAGTGGTGAGTACACCGCTCTCCCGGCCGTATGTCAGCTTCCGAGACCGGAGCCGCTACTTCAAGGCGAGAAGGATACGCATATAAAAGGAAGTTGAGCGCTGCAGTGCAACTAGTCTATGTGGAAGTGGTGTTAGAGCGTCCTATCTCAACTGGATCACTAAAAAATTAATTAAGTTAAATTACTATCATCGATACTTCTGGAGGGAAGCTGCTAAAGCATCGACAATTCCATGTTTTTTTGCACAGACGAATCATCTCCACACACAGTAGGTTTCATAAAGTCATTTAGAGGTATTCTACCGAAAACCTGGAGGAACCATCACAAGACGCTATTCATTACAGACAATACAAGGAGAGGCCCCAGTGTGGACGATAGAAACTGCTGGGAGTTGTGAAACTTATGATCAATTCGAGAATTCGTTTATGTCAAGGTACAGGTAGATTTTCGTGGAAGAAAGGTTTTATTGGTTCAAATGGCTCTGAGCACTATGGGACTCGACTGCTGAGGTCATTAGTCCCCTAGAACTTAGAACTAGTTAAACCTAACTAACCTAGGGACATCACACACATCCATGCCCGAGGCAGGATTCGAACCTGCGACCGTAGCGGTCTCGCGGTTCCAGACTGCAGCGCCAGAACCGCGCGGCCACTTCGGCCGGCAAAGGCTTTATTAAGAGGTTCTCTGTCCTGAACAATACAACAGTAAACAAAGGTTCTGCCGAGTGTTTCTATGTTTCAGAATTATTATAATGTCTTTGTGATTCGGGCAGAAACTTTTGATTGTGCCAGCGCCTTGCCGGGGAGTGAAATGTCATCCGAGGTCTAGGCCTGGCAGTGTTTAAGAACCTGGCCACTACCGGAGTTGTTCACATATCGCCTTCGAGAGTTTAATATTTATCTTCCTTCCGTCAAGGTGGATTAAGCTGGTATATATATATATATATATATATATATATATATATATATATATATATATATATATATATATATATACTCCTGGAAATGGAAAAAAGAACACATTGACACCGGTGTGTCAGACCCACCATACTTGCTCCGGACACTGCGAGAGGGCTGTACAAGCAATGATCACACGCACGGCACAGCGGACACACCAGGAACCGCGGTGTTGGCCGTCGAATGGCGCTAGCTGCGCAGCATTTGTGCACCGCCGCCGTCAGTGTCAGCCAGTTTGCCGTGGCATACGGAGCTCCATCGCAGTCTTTAACACTGGTAGCATGCCGCGACAGCGTGGACGCGAACCGTATGTGCAGTTGACGGACTTTGAGCGAGGGCGTATAGTGGGCATGCGGGAGGCCGGGTGGACGTACCGCCGAATTGCTCAACACGTGGGGCGTGAGGTCTCCACAGTACATCGATGTTGTCGCCAGTGGTCGGCGGAAGGTGCACGTGCCTGTCGACCTGGGACCGGACCGCAGCGACGCACGGATGCACGCCAAGACCGTAGGATCCTACGCAGTGCCGTAGGGGACCGCACCGCCACTTCCCAGCAAATTAGGGACACTGTTGCTCCTGGGCTATCGGCGAGGACCATTCGCAACCGTCTCCATGAAGCTGGGCTACGGTCCCGCACACCGTTAGGCCGTCTTCCGCTCACGCCCCAACATCGTGCAGCCCGCCTCCAGTGGTGTCGCGACAGGGGTGAATGGAGGGACGAATGGAGACGTGTCGTCTTCAGCGATGAGAGTCGCTTCTGCCTTGGTGCCAATGATGGTCGTATGCGTGTTTGGCGCCGTGCAGGTGAGCGCCACAATCAGGACTGCATACGACCGAGGCACACAGGGCCAACACCCGGCATCATGGTGTGGGGAGCGATCTCCTACACTGGCCGTACACCACTGGTGATCGTCGAGGGGACACTGAATAGTGCACGGTACATCCAAACCGTCATCGAACCCATCGTTCTACCATTCCTAGACCGGCAAGGGAACTTGCTGTTCCAACAGGACAATGCACGTCCGCATGTATCCCGTGCCACCCAACGTGCTCTAGAAGGTGTAAGTCAACTACCCTGGCCAGCAACATCTCCGGATCTGTCCCCCATTGAGCATGTTTGGGACTGGATGAAGCGTCGTCTCACGCGGTCTGCACGTCCAGCACGAACGCTGGTCCAACTGAGGCGCCAGGTGGAAATGGCATGGCAAGCCGTTCCACAGGACTACATCCAGCATCTCTACGATCGTCTCCATGGGAGAATAGCAGCCTGCATTGCTGCGAAAGGTGGATATACACTGTACTAGTGCCGACATTGTGCATGCTCTGTTGCCTGTGTCTATGTGCCTGTGGTTCTGTCAGTGTGATCATGTGATGTATCTGACCCCAGGAATGTGTCAATAAAGTTTCCCCTTCCTGGGACAATGAATTCACGGTGTTCTTATTTCAATTTCCAGGAGTGTATATATATATATATATATATATATATATATATATATATATATATATATATGTGTGTGTGTGTGTGTGTGTGTGTGTGTGTGTGTGTGGTGAGTCACCTAACGTTACCGCTGGATATATTTCGTAAACCACATCAAATACTGACAATCCGATTCCACAGACCGAACGTGAGGAGATGGGCTAGTGTAATTGTTTAATACAAACCATACAAAAGTGCACGGAAGTATGTTTTTTAACACAAACCGACGTTTTTTTAAATGGAACCACGTTAGTTTTGTTAGCACATCTGAACATATAAACAAACACGTAATCAGTGCCGTTTGTTGCATTGTAAAATGTTAATTACATCCGGAGATATTGTAACCTAAAGTTGACGCTTGAAACCTCCGACGTTCAGTTTCGTGTTATAACAAACACGGGTCACGGTCGGCGAGCAGCATCTGCAGGGACATGTTTACGATGACGACCGTGTTTACGAGTGTGGCTATAGTGCACTGTTGTGGTTTGGTGTAGCTGTCGCTTGCTGCTATTGTTATTCTGCATTCGTCTCCGCACGCAGACCAACTGTAGTACACCGTGTTACCAGACGTCTGTGATAGTGTAGTGTTGTAGGAACTGTGACCATGGTGTATTCGAACTCTGTATAGGCGGAGATGATACTCATCTATGGCGAGTGTCGACGAAATGCAGCTGAAGCCTACAGGGTGTATGCAGAACGGTACCCGGACAGAGAGCATCCAACGTGCCGCACATTGCAAAACATCTACCGCCAACTGTAAGCAACAGGTACGGTCGTAGCACGCAAACGGGTCCGTAACAGGCCCGTCACAGGAGAAGCGGGTGCAGTTGGTATGTTAGCTGCTGTTGCCATGAACCCACACATGAGTGCACGGGACATTGCGAGAGCCGGTGAACTGAGTCAAAGTAGTGTCATGCGCATACTGCATCGTCACCGCTTTCACCCGTTTCATGTGTCGCTACATCAGCAATTACATGGTGATGACTTTGATCATCGAGTGCAATTCTGTCAATGGGCATTAACAGAGAATGCGTTGCAGTCCTACCTGTTTACCGATGAAGCGGGTTTCACAAACCACGGGGCAGTGAATCTACGGAACATGCATTACTGGTCCGTGAACAATCCTCGCTGGCTCAGACTGGTAGAGCGACAGCGACCGTGGACTGTAAATGTATGGTGCGGAATCATTGGCGACAACCTCATTGCAAGGGCCCAAACAGCTGAAACTTACATCGCGTTTCTACAGAATGATCTGCCAACGTTGCTCGAAAATGTCCCACTGGAAACGCGTCGACGTTTGTGGTATCAGCATGATGGTGCACCTGCACATTCCGCAATTAACACTAGGCTGACCCTTGACAGGATGTTCGACGGGCGTTTCATAGGACGTGGAGGACGCATAAATTGGCCAGCCCGTTCTCCTGATCTTACACCTCTGGACTTCTTTCTGTGGGGTACCGTGATGTGCCTACAACCACAGAGGATATGAAACAACGTATTGTGGCAGCCTGCGGCGACATTACACCAGATGTACTGCGCTGTGTACGACATTCATTACGCCAGAGATTGCAATTGTGTGCAGCAAATGATGGCCACCACATTGAACATCTATTGGCCTGACATGTCGGGACACACTCTGTTACACTCCGTAATTGAAAACGGAAACCACGTGTGTACGTGTACCTCACCCCTCATGGTAATATACACGTGTGTCAGTGAAAAAGACCAATAAAAAGGTGTTAGCATGTGGACGTAATGTGCTGTTCCAGTCTCTTCTGTACCTAAGGTCCATCACCGTTCCCTTTGGATCCCTACGTAATTCGGTGCTCTCCGATACACACGATCGAACAGCGGAGTGGTACTCAAGCGTCAACTTTGGGTTACAATATCTCCGGATGTAATTAACATTTTACAATGCAACAAACGGCACTTATTACGTATTTGTTTATATGTTCATATGTGATAACAAAACTAACGGGGTCCCATTTAAAAAAACGTAGGTTTGTGTTAAAAAACATACTTCCGTGCATTTTTTTATGGTTTGTATTAACCAATTACACTAGCTCCTCTCCTCACGTTCGGTTTGTGGAATCGATTCGTCAGTATTTGATGTGGTTTATGAAATATATCCAGCGGTAATGTTAGGTGACTCACCCTTATATATATATATATATATATATATATATATATATATATATATATAGAGAGAGAGAGAGAGAGAGAGAGAGAGAGAGAGAGAGTGTGTGTGATTTCAAGAAGAATATAATAATTCCAATCCCAAAGAAATCAGGTGTTGACAGATGTGAAAATAACCGAACTATCAGTTTAATAAGTCACAGCTGCAAAATACTAACGCTAATTCTTTACAGACGAATGAAAAAAGTAGTAGAAGCCGACCTCGGGGAAGATCAGTTTGGATTTCGTAGAAATGTTGGACACGTGAGGCAATACTGACCCTACAACTTATCTTAGCATTTGTAGACTTAGAGAAAGCTTTTGACAATGTTGACTGTAATACTCTCTTTCAAATTCTGAAGGTGGCTGGGGTAAAATACAGGGAGCGAAACGCTATTTACAATTTGTACAGAAACCAGATGGCAGTTATAAGAGTCGAGGGACATGAAAGGGAAGTAGTGGTTGGGAAGAGAGTAAAACAGGGTTGTAGCCTCTCCCCGATGTTATTCAACCTGTATATTGAGCAAGCAGTAAAGGAAACAAAAGAAAAATTCGGAGTAGGTGTTAAAATCCATGGAGAAGAAATAAAAACTGAGGTTCGCCGATGACATTGTAATTCTGTCAGAGACAGCAAAGGACTTGGAAGAGCAGTTGAATGAAATTGACAGTGTCTTGAAAGGAGGATATAAGATGAACATCAACAAAAGCAAAACGAGGATAATGGAATGTAGTCGAATTAAGTCGGGAGATGCTGAGGGAATTAGATTAGGAAATGAGACACTTAAAGTAGTAAAGGAGTTTTGCTATTTGGGGAGCAAAATCACTGATGATGGTCGAAGTAGAGAGGATATAAAATGTAGACTGTCAATGGCAAGGAAAGCGTTTCTGAAGCAGAGGAATTTGTTAACATCAAGTATAGATTTAAGTGTCAGGAAGTTATATCTGAAAGTATTTGTATGGAGTGTAGCCATGTATGAAAGTGAAACATGGACGAAAAATAGTTTGTACAAGAAGAGAATAGAAGCTCTTGAAATGTGGTGCTACATTAGAATGCTGTAGATTAAATGGGTAGATCACATAACTAATGAGGAAGTATTGAATAGGCTTGGGGAGAAGAGAAGTTTGTAGAACAACTTGACCAGAAGAAGGGATCGGTTGGTAGGACATGTTCTGAGGCATCAAGGGATCACCAATTTAGTATTGGAGGGCAGCGTGGAGGGTAAAAATCGTAGAGGGAGACCAAGAGATGAATACACTAAGCAGATTCAGAAGGATGTAGGTTGCAGTAGGTACTGGGAGATGAAGAAGCTTGTACAGGATAGAGTAGCATGGAGAGCTGCATCAAACCAGTCTCAGGACTGAAGACCACAACAACAACATTATATTTTGAAGTGTCTGTCGGTGTATGCTGTCGTAGGCTTGGCATGAGATTTTCACTCTGCAGCGGAGTGTGCACTGATATGAAACTTTCTGGCAGATCAAAACTGTGTGCCGAACGGAGACTTGAACTCGGGTCCTTCGTACGCAAAAGGCAAAGATCCTGAGTTTGAATCTTGGTCCGGCACTCAGTTTTAATCCACCAAGAAGTTTCATGTCAGTGCACACTCCGCTGCAGAGTGAAAATCTCATTCTGGAAACATCCCTCAGGCTGTGGCTAAGCCATGTTCCGCAATATCCTTTCTTCCAGGAGTGCTAGTTCTGCAAGTTTTCAGAAGAGCTTCCATGAAGTTTGGAAGGTAGGAGACGAGGTACTGGCGGAACTGAAGCTCCGAGGACTGGTCGCGAGTCGTGCCTGGGTAGCTCAGTCAGTCTGCTTTAAAGGCCAGTTCCCACTAGGGCTGCCGCTCGACAAAACCGCGCGGTAGCGGCGTGGTTGCCATGGAAACGGCGTCAGCGCCTCAGAGCGGCGGGCTCTGCGTCGCGGTTTGACAATGTCGAACCGCTTCCACTGCCGCGTGCCGCGCTCTAGGTGCGAGCCGCCAATCACAGAACGCACTGAGCGTGACGTCAGGTACGGAACTCCGCGCCACACGAACTTTCGCCGAACCGCTGGCGCGGACTCGGCGGCAGCTATGAAATACTTATCATCCTATTCCAAGGAAACGATTCGGTAGAAAAATTTGATTCGTGGGCATGTTACAGCCTGATATCACCTCTCGATAAACGACCGAATTTCTTTTCTTTATTCGTCGTGGTTACTTGCTGTATCGCATTTACGTAAACCTTTAGACGTAATTTTAATGAGTGTGCAGAGGTAAAAACACATTGCATGGACTTTGCGTGCATTTCATTTTCGGTAATACATTATTGCGTATGAAATTTAGCCAACTTATGGTGAAATGAGAAAACATAAATGATGAAATATATGAAAGAGTACATTGTACAGAAAATGAAAAATTGGTATGTCTTCACCCAACTTCGTCTTTCCTTCATGTAGGTGTAAGATATAGTTAAACAAATGCACCGGGCGTTTCAGTGGCTCCCGCCCCGTACCACAGGGGTTGTCCGTCATTGGCTACCGCTAGCGTCTGCCGCTTACATATGGGAACGCCAATTCCATATGGGAACGCCAATTCCATATGGGAACGCCAATTCCGCGTGCCATCGTGTCAAAGCGGAAAACACTTGCCGCTGCCATTTCCGCACGACGAGCTGCCGCGCTCAAGTGGGAACCAGCCCTTAAGGCCGGTTCCCACTAGAGCCTTTAAGGCCAGTTCCCACTAGAGCGCGGCAGCGTGGCATGCGGCAACGGCAGCGGCAAGTGTTTTCCGCGTTGACTCGGCGGCTCACGGTATTGGCGTTCCCATCTGGAAGTGGCAGATGCTGGTGGTAGCCAATGACGGACAGCCAGTGACCCACTGAAACACGCGGTGCGTTTGATTAACTATATCTTACATCTACATGAAGGAAAGACGAAGTTGGGTGAAGACATACCAATTTCTTATTTTCTGTACAATGTACTCTTTCACATATTTCATTATTCATGTTTTCTCATTTCACCATAAACAGATTTCACGACTACCATTCATGATTGTTCACTATCTCCTAACACATTGAAACAATGTACGACAAAAGAGATTATTCAGATAGTTAAGCGAGCACCTTGCTTAAGAATCACGAAAGAATAATATATATTTGGAACAGTTTTCGAAACCAGATTTTAAATTGTAATGCATTTCCTGGTGCAAATGCAAACCTGACTGAAGAGTGTCAATAGCAAGAAAAGCGTTCTGAAAAAGAAAATTTGTTCACACCGAATATAAATTCTAATGGTTGGATACTATTTTACAAAGGTATTTGTGTGGAGTGCAGCCTTGTATGTAAGTGAAATGTGGACGATGAACAGTTCTGTCAAGAAGACAATGGACGATTTGAAAACGTGGTGATCAATAAGAATGCTGAAGATTAGATACGAGGATCGTGTGACTAATGAAGAGGTATGGAATTAAATAGAGGAGGAAGAGGAAATTACGGCACAACTTTGACAACAATAGGGGTTAGTTGACAGGATGTATTGTGGGGCGTCAAAGAGTGAGGACAAAGGGGTTGGGTGATAGTATTCTGATAATAATCGTCTGTTGAAATACACTCCTGGAAATGGAAAAAAGAACACATTGACACCGGTGTGTCAGACCCACCATACTTGCTCGGACACTGCGAGAGGGCTGTACAAGCAATGATCACTCGCACGGCACAGCGCACACACCAGGAACCGCGGTCGAATGGCGCTAGCTGCGCAGCATTTGTGCACCGCCGCCGTCAGTGTCAGCCAGTTTGCCGTGGCATACGGAGCTCCATCGCAGTCTTTAACACTGGTAGCATGCCGCGACAGCGTGGACGTGAACCGTATGTGCAGTTGACGGACTTTGAGCGAGGGCGTATAGTGGGCATGCGGGAGGCCGGGTGGACGTACCGCCGAATTGCTCAACACGTGGGGCGTGAGGTCTCCACAGTACATCGATGTTGTCGCCAGTGGTCGGCGGAAGGTGCACGTGCCCGTCGACCTGGGACCGGACCGCAGCGACGCACGGATGCACGCCAAGACCGTAGGATCCTACGCAGTGCCGTAGGGGACCGCACCGCCACTTCCCAGCAAATTAGGGACACTGTTGCTCCTGGGGTATCGGCGAGGACCATTCGCATCCGTCTCCATGAAGCTGGGCTACGGTCCCGCACACCGTTAGCCTGTCTTCCGCTCACGCCCCAACATCGTGCAGCCCGCCTCCAGTGGTGTCGCGACAGGCGTGAATGGAGGGACGAATGGAGACGTGTCGTCTTCAGCGATGAGAGTCGCTTCTGCCTTGGTGCCAATGATGGTCGTATGCGTGTTTGGCGCCGTGCAGGTGAGCGCCACAATCAGGACTGCATACGACCGAGGCACACAGGGCCAACACCCGGAATCATGGTGTGGGGAGCGATCTCCTACACTGGCCGTAAACCACTGGTGATCGTCGAGGGGACACTGAATAGTGCACGGTACATCCAAACCGTCATCGAACCCATCGTTCTACCATTCCTAGACCGGCAAGGGAACTTGCTGTTCCAACAGGACAATGCACGTCCGCATGTATCCCGTGCCACCCAACGTGCTCTAGAAGGTGTAAGTCAACTACCCTGGCCAGCAAGATCTCCGGATCTGTCCCCCATTGAGCATGTTTGGGACTGGATGAAGCGTCGTCTCACGCGGTCTGCACGTCCAGCACGAACGCTGGTACAACTGAGGCGCCAGGTGGAAATGGCATGGCAAGCCGTTCCACAGGACTACATCCAGCATCTCTACGATCGTCTCCATGGGAGAATAGCAGCCTGCATTGCTGCGAAAGGTGGATATACACTGTACTAGTGCCGACATTGTGCATGCTCTGTTGCCTGTGTCTATGTGCCTGTGGTTCTGTCAGTGTGATCATGTGATGTATCTGACCCCAGGAATGTGTCAATAAAGTTTCCCCTTCCTGGGACAATGAATTCACGGTGTTCTTATTTCAATTTCCAGGAGTGTACTATTCTGCTATTTTATCTATTAATGTAAGCAGTGAATTTACTCTTACATGCCCTCCTCCGCAAAACATTTAAACCAAAACATTTAAACCAAAACTGAGCTGTAGATAAAGGGAAGCAGTAATTGAGAAGGCAGAAGTAGAGAGGATATAAAATGAAGACTGTGAATAGCAACAAAAGCGTTCTGAAAAAGAAGATTTGTTCACATCGAATATAAATTCTAATGACTGGGTACTACTTTGCAAAGGTATTTGTGTGGAGTGCGGTATTTGTGTGGAGTGTAGCCATGTATGTAAGTGAAATGTGGCCGATGAACAGTTCTGTCAAGAAGACAATGGACACTTTCAAAATGTGGTGATCAATAAGAATGATGAAGATTAGATATGAGGATCGTGTGACTAAAGAAGAGCTACGGAATTAAATAGAGGTGGAAGAGAAAATTACGGCACAACTTTGACAACAATAGGGGTTAGTTGACAGGACGTATTATGGGGCATCAAAGAGTGAGGAAAAAGGGGTTGGGTGATACTATTCTGATAATAATCGTCTGTTGAAATACTATTCTACTATTTTATCTATTAATGTAAGCAGTGAATTTACTCTTCCATGCACTCCTCCACAAAACATTTAAACCAAAACTGCAATCAGCTGAACACCAAACCTTTCAACCACTGTCTGACAACTACTGCATTCACTTTCAACTTTCTATAACTATCACTGGCTAGCCACAAAAAAATGGCTCTGAGCACTATGGGACTCAACATCTTACGTCATAAGTCCCCTAGAACTTAGAACTACTTAAACTTAACTAATCTAAGAACATCACACACACCCATGCCCGAGGCAGGATTCGAACCTGCAACCGTAGCAGTCCCGCGGTTCCGGACTGCAGCGCCAGAACCGCTAGACCACCGCGGCCGGCGGCTAGCCACACACACATACAGATATAAGGAGAACTGAAATAAACAAAGATTAGTTTTCAGGATATAATTCTGCAGTTTGGCAACATGCACATAAACAAACCAGACAGGAAGGGACATGAGGTGAACAGACTGTAGTTACGACTTCAAATCAGTGTTTTCGGTAAAACGTCTACTGCTAGTGACAGAAGAAAAAAGAGCGAACATGAAAATGTGCTTATGTTCCATAATCTAAGTTTTAGCTCAACCTCCAGCATGTGACCAGGTGAGGGGAAACGTATATGTCCGCCAAAAACTCGATTCACTGTAAGTAATCAGTCATTCACGTAAAAAAAGATGTGAACTGTTTTGTAATCTGCAAGTATCACATATCAAAACAAAACTGAATCATTCTAGATTCCACCGAAGATGCATTAAAGTAAAAGGCAAAACGCGTCTTGAACCAATAAAGTTCACTGGATAAAGAAAAAAACGTTTGTCACTTCCAAAGGAAATAATCAATAGCTGTAGATACTTAGCAAATTACATCTTATGACATACCAGTAAATTAGTCTCGGTTTAACTTCTCATGCCACATGCTATTAAATGCTGTTTAAAAAAATTCATCTATCCCTTCCGAAAAACTGTAGTTTCTTTCATGTCTCGGTAGATAAACAGATTTAGAATATTTATCATGTGACGAAATACATGACCTTTTACAATTTATCGTTTGCAAAAAAACACTTTTCGATTTCTTGAACCGTTTACGAAATTTGCAGTTGATACAACCACATGGTTTACGACGAGCAGGACGAAGTATCGGTCACGTCGCGAGCGACTCGCGCGCAGTCACCGCACAGCCCATCCGCCGACGTATCATTCAATATCTCGAGAACAGTGATAGCTATCGTTCTGCTCTCAGCTTTAAAAACAATTTCGATATGTTGGCTAAATTTCATAGGCAGTAATGCATTACCTAAAATGAACTGTACGCAAAGTCCACGCAATGCTTTTTTACCTCTGCACACTCATTAAAATTTCGTCTAAAGGTTTACGTAAATGCGATACAGCAAGTGACCACGACGAATAACGAAAAGAGATTCGGTCCTTTATCGAGAGAAGATATCACGCTGTAACCTGCCCAAGAATCAAATTTTTCTACAGAATAGTTTCCTTGGAATCGGATGATATGTGTTTCGTGGCTGCCGCCGCTTCCGCGCCAGCGGTTCGGCGAAAGTTCGTGTTGCCCGGGGTTCCGTACTTGACGTCATGCTCAGAGCGTTCTGTGATTGGCGGCGCGCACCTGGAGCGCGGAACGCGGCAGCGGAAGCGGTTCTACATGGTCAAACCGCGACACAGAGCCCGCCGTGCCGTGCCGCTGACGCCGTTTCCATGGCAACCACGCCGCTGACGCGCGGTTTTGACGTGTGGCAGTCCTAGTGGGATCCGGCCTGTAGGCGGTGGCGCGGCACGGACCCGTTGTCTCGGCCGCGGGCGCGCGTGGAAGAGGAAGTGTTTACACTGCTGATACTATCACGTGTTATTGTGTGACTAGATCGCTATGGCACACATTTTTAAAAACACTGCGCTATAATTTACGTTTGACAACGAATATGCCAGACCCAAGGCTTCCGAAATAGAGCGTTTTTGAGGAAAGAAGTTCGTTTACCCGATACAGACCTAATTGGAATACACCTAGCCACTGAAAGTAGTACAATGTACGTCAAGATGACCGATGAAGCTGCGTGTGAAAGAACTCTTGCCGCTGCCATAAGAGGATTCAAATTTCGACACTCTGATGGCCATATCAGCGATGTAACAGTAGCTCCTTCAGGCTTGGGTATGAGGTCGTCCGTATCTTTGAATTGCCGTTTGAGGTACCAGAATCGATGGTTATTGAATCTCTGCGACCATATGGAACGGTACTCAGTCATTCGCCTGAACGCTGGGCGAGTTTTAGCACCTTCCCGTGCTAAACGGCATCTGACAGGTGCGGATCGTCCTTAACAAACATATCCCTTCATATTTATACGAGTATATTGGAGGATTTAGAGCTACTGTGATTTGCGATGGCAGCCACGCCCATGTTTTGGTTGTGGTGGAGAAAGACATATCCGCTCGGAGTGCATATGACACCACGTCATGCAACTGCCACATGTAGAAGCTTCAAAGCGAGACATTCCCACGCAAATGCCGATGACGTACGTGCCGGTGCCCCGCCAGGAGGTGTTTCCGAGTTTGGAGCGTGACACGGACGTGTTGATGCATGAGCAGAACGAGTTAGGGGAGCATGGAGGTGACACGGAGAATGCCCCTACACCTACCTCACGTCAGACAAGAGTGGAACCTTCTGCACCCTCACATGTAGCATACAGCGCGGAAGTGGCGGTCGAGACAGTGGCGGCAGCAACGGACCAACACTCGAAGGTCACAGTGAGGCATTGCTTACCGCAGGGCAGGGCGCACAAACAACGATCGTCGAAGCGTCGCAAAATCCGTCGTCATAGTTCGTGTAACGCGTCCTCCCCTAGCCAAGGGGACAGGGAAGTTATTCGAGCCAAAGAAATGTCTGACACGGAACACGTGCCTTTAGAGGACGCTGAAAGGATTCCTTTAGATGGTGACCAGATGTTCTGCCTTTCAGACGGCCTCCCTTCATTGACACCAACTGACCCGGTACTGCCGACGGAGGAGTCAGGGACAATGTCCCGGCAGTGACATGGAAATACAGCAAGGTCGCTTCTGGGATTGATGACCAACGCAACTGGGCAGAACCAGTTGAAGAGATACAGGAATTGAAACCTCCACTTGAAGACGATTCACTTATAGGATGCACACCACAGAACGAAAACAATGGAGAGCAGCCCGTTGGCTTGGTAACCCTCTGAGCACGAATAGTGGACTAAAGCCCTTGGAATCCACAATGACGTGACACGAGCATGACAACAACGGATCAAGCATATAAAGTGGGAACAGTCGACATTAACACCGCACGATCGCTTGCAAAGATGCAGCTCTCCGGGTCATTATTTACGCCACAGACGCGCATGTTCAGCTGGTGCAGGAGACCTGCAATGCTGCCTTTCCCGACGTGCGTGGTTACAACACTTACTAAGCGCCGACTGCAGTCGGAGGACGTGGAACAGCGATATTAGTCCGGTAAGCGAATCTGGTGTGTGCCCCGAATACATCCCTTCGGGTTGGGGTTTAGCAATGACCGTGAACGGCATTCGTATTGTCAACATCTATGCACTCTCTGGATCTGACAATCTTCGGGCGCTTGCGTAATTCTACTCGGAGGAGATTGCGCCCATATTCCATGGGAGATATGATCACATCTTGGTAGGAGGGGATTTTAACTGCGTTCTCACACTGAAGGATCATACACCGATGCCAGCTCCTGCTGCGCATTGCACGCGACCTGCCGGGACATGGCACTAATTGACACGTGTGAAAAGATCCATGGACAGCGAGAGGGATACACGTTTTTTACTAGCCATTCGGCGAGCAGGCTGGATCAGATTTATGTTTCTGACGAATTAAGAGATCATCACCTGTAGGGAGCTCAACATTGGCCCACAGCTTTTACGGAGCACCTTGCATATTTATGCACGTTAACCCTCCTATGGCAGCGGGTCTGGCGGATCCGTACTTCATAGAAACTTAACTCTTCCATAGTGGTGCATCCCGAATGTCGTCAGCCCATCGAAAAAACATGGCACACATGCACTCACCGTCTGCCGCTGCACCGTACTGTTCTTTCATGGTGGCTGCAATGTGCAAAACCGGCGATACGGAGAGCTCTCATAACGTATAGCAAGGAAAAAGCGAGATGGCTCCGAGATGCACTTGATTATTACTGCATGGTGCTCTGTGACCTGTCCTCCAGGGCCCCATCGCCAAGCACCAAGCGGAAGTCCTTCGCATTCAGGACTTATCGATCATGAGACGTCGGCTGGAGGGACTTTCGATTCGTGCTCAGTGCATGGACAACGTCGATGGAGAACGTATTAGCATGGATCATGGGTCCAAGGCACATGCCCGTAATCGCCTATCCTTGATCACAGTTCTGCATGATGGTGATGGTCGGCCCTTGACGTCACAACAGGATATTGCTGCTGGATTTCTGGAGCAATATCGCCTCCTTTTCACCGGGACGCCGAAGAACAATCGGACAGGAGAAGCAATTTTGCGACAGATGCAAAAGGAGGTGGATGGTCCGGATGCAGAGACACTATTGGAACCCCTAACGGAGGATGACATACGGAGGGCACTCACGAAGGGTGTGGTGCATAAATCCCCTGGGCCAGATATGTTGACACTCGAATTTTATCGCTCATTTGCGGATTTAATGATGTCCCAGTTGGTGTTGATGTATAATGAGTTACTGAGCCCTGACACGGACGTTCCGTCGCAGTTCATGGCGGGACTGCTTATACCAATACCGAAATCAACAGCGAGTGTCAGCGCTCATTAATTTCGACCGCTCACAATGCTCAATACTGATTATAAGATCTTTGCGAGAATGTTGGCGGAAAGATTCAAGACTGTATTACTCAAGACATTACCACCACACCAGTATTGTCTAGGGTTTCGGAGCAACATCCATTCTATCATAGGCGAATACCGTGACATCATTTCCCTGACGGAAGCTTCTCGCATCCGAGGGGGTTCGTATCAGTGAATTTTAGTTGTGCCCTCGACAGGATGAACCACGATTTCCTTGACTCGGCCATGTGACGCATGACGATACCTCAGGATTTTATTACTGTCCTCATGCGCCTCCTCCGCTGCGCTCCTTTGGCTGTGAGAGTCAAAGGCAGGGAGGTAGGAACGATTCCTCTTTGCAGCTCAGTTAGGCAAGGATATCCTGTGTCGATAATGCTGTTTGCAGTAGCGCTCGAACCATTGATGCAGACTCTTAGACGGACTCTTACAGTCGTCCAACTCCGTGCGAGTTACTTCACGTGTTGTGCATATGCCGACGACTTGATGATACTCGGCTGGTCGGAGAACGAAGTACGTAAGGTTGTTGCCCGTTTTAGTACGTACGGAGTAGTGGCGGGTAGCATGGTCAACATGAATAAAACCAAGATTA